>NW_027144420.1:0-37755 GCF_026170545.1 Melanerpes formicivorus | reverse complement strand
AAATCCAATTTGCCATCTGATCTAACTTCTGGAGGCAGTCAAAATGATCCTTAGAATTCTTCCCTACCTTATTCCTGTGCTGAGATACAGGCTGCTCCAACCTGCTGTAAAATGCTTGATTTCGAGAGTGAGCGAAACTAATGAAAACATTGTTGGGGTAAAACCTAAAGGGAAAGACCTAGCACCAAATCCAATTTGCCATCTGATCTAACTTCTGGAGGCAGTCAAAATGAGCCTTAGAATTCTTCCCTACCTTATTCCTGTGCTGAGATACAGGCTGCTCCAACCTGCTGTCAAATGCTTGATGTCGAGAGTGAGCGAAACTAATGAAAACATTGTTGGGGTAAAACCTAAAGGGAAAGACCTAGCACCAAATCCAATTTGCCATCTGATCTAACTTCTGGAGGCAGTCAAAATGATCCTTAGAATTCTTCCCTACCTTATTCCTGTGCTGAGATACAGGCTGCTCCAACCTGCTGTAAAATGCTTGATGTCGAGAGTGAGCGAAACTAATGAAAACATTGTTGGGGTAAAACCTAAAGGGAAAGACCTAGCACCAAATCCAATTTGCCATCTGATCTAACTTCTGGAGGCAGTCAAAATGAGCCTTAGAATTCTTCCCTACCTTATTCCTGTGCTGAGATACAGGCTGCTCCAACCTGCTGTCAAATGCTTGATTTCGAGAGTGAGCGAAACTAATGAAAACATTGTTGGGGTAAAACCTAAAGGGAAAGACCTAGCACCAAATCCAATTTGCCATCTGATCTAACTTCTGGAGGCAGTCAAAATGATCCTTAGAATTCTTCCCTACCTTATTCCTGTGCTGAGATACAGGCTGCTCCAACCTGCTGTAAAATGCTTGATTTCGAGAGTGAGCGAAACTAATGAAAACATTGTTGGGGTAAAACCTAAAGGGAAAGACCTAGCACCAAATCCAATTTGCCATCTGATCTAACTTCTGGAGGCAGTCAAAATGATCCTTAGAATTCTTCCCTACCTTATTCCTGTGCTGAGATACAGGCTGCTCCAACCTGCTGTCAAATGCTTGATGTCGAGAGTGAGCGAAACTAATGAAAACATTGTTGGGGTAAAACCTAAAGGGAAAGACCTAGCACCAAATCCAATTTGCCATCTGATCTAACTTCTGGAGGCAGTCAAAATGAGCCTTAGAATTCTTCCCTACCTTATTCCTGTGCTGAGATACAGGCTGCTCCAACCTGCTGTAAAATGCTTGATTTCGAGAGTGAGCGAAACTAATGAAAACATTGTTGGGGTAAAACCTAAAGGGAAAGACCTAGCACCAAATCCAATTTGCCATCTGATCTAACTTCTGGAGGCAGTCAAAATGAGCCTTAGAATTCTTCCCTACCTTATTCCTGTGCTGAGATACAGGCTGCTCCAACCTGCTGTCAAATGCTTGATGTCGAGAGTGAGCGAAACTAATGAAAACATTGTTGGGGTAAAACCTAAAGGGAAAGACCTAGCACCAAATCCAATTTGCCATCTGATCTAACTTCTGGAGGCAGTCAAAATGATCCTTAGAATTCTTCCCTACCTTATTCCTGTGCTGAGATACAGGCTGCTCCAACCTGCTGTAAAATGCTTGATTTCGAGAGTGAGCGAAACTAATGAAAACATTGTTGGGGTAAAACCTAAAGGGAAAGACCTAGCACCAAATCCAATTTGCCATCTGATCTAACTTCTGGAGGCAGTCAAAATGAGCCTTAGAATTCTTCCCTACCTTATTCCTGTGCTGAGATACAGGCTGCTCCAACCTGCTGTCAAATGCTTGATGTCGAGAGTGAGCGAAACTAATGAAAACATTGTTGGGGTAAAACCTAAAGGGAAAGACCTAGCACCAAATCCAATTTGCCATCTGATCTAACTTCTGGAGGCAGTCAAAATGAGCCTTAGAATTCTTCCCTACCTTATTCCTGTGCTGAGATACAGGCTGCTCCAACCTGCTGTAAAATGCTTGATTTCGAGAGTGAGCGAAACTAATGAAAACATTGTTGGGGTAAAACCTAAAGGGAAAGACCTAGCACCAAATCCAATTTGCCATCTGATCTAACTTCTGGAGGCAGTCAAAATGAGCCTTAGAATTCTTCCCTACCTTATTCCTGTGCTGAGATACAGGCTGCTCCAACCTGCTGTAAAATGCTTGATGTCGAGAGTGAGCGAAACTAATGACAACATTGTTGGGGTAAAACCTAAAGGGAAAGACCTAGCACCAAATCCAATTTGCCATCTGATCTAACTTCTGGAGGCAGTCAAAATGAGCCTTAGAATTCTTCCCTACCTTATTCCTGTGCTGAGATACAGGCTGCTCCAACCTGCTGTAAAATGCTTGATGTCGAGAGTGAGCGAAACTAATGAAAACATTGTTGGGGTAAAACCTAAAGGGAAAGACCTAGCACCAAATCCAATTTGCCATCTGATCTAACTTCTGGAGGCAGTCAAAATGAGCCTTAGAATTCTTCCCTACCTTATTCCTGTGCTGAGATACAGGCTGCTCCAACCTGCTGTAAAATGCTTGATGTCGAGAGTGAGCGAAACTAATGAAAACATTGTTGGGGTAAAACCTAAAGGGAAAGACCTAGCACCAAATCCAATTTGCCATCTGATCTAACTTCTGGAGGCAGTCAAAATGAGCCTTAGAATTCTTCCCTACCTTATTCCTGTGCTGAGATACAGGCTGCTCCAACCTGCTGTAAAATGCTTGATGTCGAGAGTGAGCGAAACTAATGAAAACATTGTTGGGGTAAAACCTAAAGGGAAAGACCTAGCACCAAATCCAATTTGCCATCTGATCTAACTTCTGGAGGCAGTCAAAATGATCCTTAGAATTCTTCCCTACCTTATTCCTGTGCTGAGATACAGGCTGCTCCAACCTGCTGTAAAATGCTTGATGTTGAGAGTGAGCGAAACTAATGAAAACATTGTTGGGGTAAAACCTAAAGGTAAAGACCTAGCACCAAATCCAATTTGCCATCTGATCTAACTTCTGGAGGCAGTCAAAATGAGCCTTAGAATTCTTCCCTACCTTATTCCTGTGCTGAGATACAGGCTGCTCCAACCTGCTGTAAAATGCTTGATGTCGAGAGTGAGCGAAACTAATGAAAACATTGTTGGGGTAAAACCTAAAGGGAAAGACCTAGCACCAAATCCAATTTGCCATCTGATCTAACTTCTGGAGGCAGTCAAAATGATCCTTAGAATTCTTCCCTACCTTATTCCTGTGCTGAGATACAGGCTGCTCCAACCTGCTGTAAAATGCTTGATGTCGAGAGTGAGCGAAACTAATGAAAACATTGTTGGGGTAAAACCTAAAGGGAAAGACCTAGCACCAAATCCAATTTGCCATCTGATCTAACTTCTGGAGGCAGTCAAAATGAGCCTTAGAATTCTTCCCTACCTTATTCCTGTGCTGAGATACAGGCTGCTCCAACCTGCTGTAAAATGCTTGATGTCGAGAGTGAGCGAAACTAATGAAAACATTGTTGGGGTAAAACCTAAAGGGAAAGACCTAGCACCAAATCCAATTTGCCATCTGATCTAACTTCTGGAGGCAGTCAAAATGAGCCTTAGAATTCTTCCCTACCTTATTCCTGTGCTGAGATACAGGCTGCTCCAACCTGCTGTAAAATGCTTGATTTCGAGAGTGAGCGAAACTAATGAAAACATTGTTGGGGTAAAACCTAAAGGGAAAGACCTAGCACCAAATCCAATTTGCCATCTGATCTAACTTCTGGAGGCAGTCAAAATGATCCTTAGAATTCTTCCCTACCTTATTCCTGTGCTGAGATACAGGCTGCTCCAACCTGCTGTAAAATGCTTGATTTCGAGAGTGAGCGAAACTAATGAAAACATTGTTGGGGTAAAACCTAAAGGGAAAGACCTAGCACCAAATCCAATTTGCCATCTGATCTAACTTCTGGAGGCAGTCAAAATGAGCCTTAGAATTCTTCCCTACCTTATTCCTGTGCTGAGATACAGGCTGCTCCAACCTGCTGTCAAATGCTTGATTTCGAGAGTGAGCGAAACTAGTGAAAACATTGTTGGGGTAAAACCTAAAGGGAAAGACCTAGCACCAAATCCAATTTGCCATCTGATCTAACTTCTGGAGGCAGTCAAAATGAGCCTTAGAATTCTTCCCTACCTTATTCCTGTGCTGAGATACAGGCTGCTCCAACCTGCTGTAAAATGCTTGATTTCGAGAGTGAGCGAAACTAATGAAAACATTGTTGGGGTAAAACCTAAAGGGAAAGACCTAGCACCAAATCCAATTTGCCATCTGATCTAACTTCTGGAGGCAGTCAAAATGAGCCTTAGAATTCTTCCCTACCTTATTCCTGTGCTGAGATACAGGCTGCTCCAACCTGCTGTAAAATGCTTGATTTCGAGAGTGAGCGAAACTAATGAAAACATTGTTGGGGTAAAACCTAAAGGGAAAGACCTAGCACCAAATCCAATTTGCCATCTGATCTAACTTCTGGAGGCAGTCAAAATGAGCCTTAGAATTCTTCCCTACCTTATTCCTGTGCTGAGATACAGGCTGCTCCAACCTGCTGTAAAATGCTTGATTTCGAGAGTGAGCGAAACTAATGAAAACATTGTTGGGGTAAAACCTAAAGGGAAAGACCTAGCACCAAATCCAATTTGCCATCTGATCTAACTTCTGGAGGCAGTGAAAATGATCCTTAGAATTCTTCCCTACCTTATTCCTGTGCTGAGATACAGGCTGCTCCAACCTGCTGTAAAATGCTTGATTTCGAGAGTGAGCGAAACTAATGAAAACATTGTTGGGGTAAAACCTAAAGGGAAAGACCTAGCACCAAATCCAATTTGCCATCTGATCTAACTTCTGGAGGCAGTCAAAATGAGCCTTAGAATTCTTCCCTACCTTATTCCTGTGCTGAGATACAGGCTGCTCCAACCTGCTGTCAAATGCTTGATTTCGAGAGTGAGCGAAACTAATGAAAACATTGTTGGGGTAAAACCTAAAGGGAAAGACCTAGCACCAAATCCAATTTGCCATCTGATCTAACTTCTGGAGGCAGTCAAAATGAGCCTTAGAATTCTTCCCTACCTTATTCCTGTGCTGAGATACAGGCTGCTCCAACCTGCTGTAAAATGCTTGATTTCGAGAGTGAGCGAAACTAATGAAAACATTGTTGGGGTAAAACCTAAAGGGAAAGACCTAGCACCAAATCCAATTTGCCATCTGATCTAACTTCTGGAGGCAGTCAAAATGAGCCTTAGAATTCTTCCCTACCTTATTCCTGTGCTGAGATACAGGCTGCTCCAACCTGCTGTCAAATGCTTGATTTCGAGAGTGAGCGAAACTAATGAAAACATTGTTGGGGTAAAACCTAAAGGGAAAGACCTAGCACCAAATCCAATTTGCCATCTGATCTAACTTCTGGAGGCAGTCAAAATGATCCTTAGAATTCTTCCCTACCTTATTCCTGTGCTGAGATACAGGCTGCTCCAACCTGCTGTAAAATGCTTGATGTCGAGAGTGAGCGAAACTAATGAAAACATTGTTGGGGTAAAACCTAAAGGGAAAGACCTAGCACCAAATCCAATTTGCCATCTGATCTAACTTCTGGAGGCAGTCAAAATGAGCCTTAGAATTCTTCCCTACCTTATTCCTGTGCTGAGATACAGGCTGCTCCAACCTGCTGTAAAATGCTTGATTTCGAGAGTGAGCGAAACTAATGAAAACATTGTTGGGGTAAAACCTAAAGGGAAAGACCTAGCACCAAATCCAATTTGCCATCTGATCTAACTTCTGGAGGCAGTCAAAATGAGCCTTAGAATTCTTCCCTACCTTATTCCTGTGCTGAGATACAGGCTGCTCCAACCTGCTGTAAAATGCTTGATTTCGAGAGTGAGCGAAACTAATGAAAACATTGTTGGGGTAAAACCTAAAGGGAAAGACCTAGCACCAAATCCAATTTGCCATCTGATCTAACTTCTGGAGGCAGTCAAAATGAGCCTTAGAATTCTTCCCTACCTTATTCCTGTGCTGAGATACAGGCTGCTCCAACCTGCTGTAAAATGCTTGATTTCGAGAGTGACCGAAACTAATGAAAACATTGTTGGGGTAAAACCTAAAGGGAAAGACCTAGCACCAAATCCAATTTGCCATCTGATCTAACTTCTGGAGGCAGTCAAAATGAGCCTTAGAATTCTTCCCTACCTTATTCCTGTGCTGAGATACAGGCTGCTCCAACCTGCTGTAAAATGCTTGATGTCGAGAGTTAGCGAAACTAATGAAAACATTGTTGGGGTAAAACCTAAAGGGAAAGACCTAGCACCAAATCCAATTTGCCATCTGATCTAACTTCTGGAGGCAGTCAAAATGAGCCTTAGAATTCTTCCCTACCTTATTCCTGTGCTGAGATACAGGCTGCTCCAACCTGCTGTCAAATGCTTGATTTCGAGAGTGAGCGAAACTAATGAAAACATTGTTGGGGTAAAACCTAAAGGGAAAGACCTAGCACCAAATCCAATTTGCCATCTGATCTAACTTCTGGAGGCAGTCAAAATGATCCTTAGAATTCTTCCCTACCTTATTCCTGTGCTGAGATACAGGCTGCTCCAACCTGCTGTAAAATGCTTGATGTCGAGAGTGAGCGAAACTAATGAAAACATTGTTGGGGTAAAACCTAAAGGGAAAGACCTAGCACCAAATCCAATTTGCCATCTGATCTAACTTCTGGAGGCAGTCAAAATGATCCTTAGAATTCTTCCCTACCTTATTCCTGTGCTGAGATACAGGCTGCTCCAACCTGCTGTAAAATGCTTGATTTCGAGAGGGAGCGAAACTAATGAAAACATTGTTGGGGTAAAACCTAAAGGGAAAGACCTAGCACCAAATCCAATTTGCCATCTGATCTAACTTCTGGAGGCAGTCAAAATGAGCCTTAGAATTCTTCCCTACCTTATTCCTGTGCTGAGATACAGGCTGCTCCAACCTGCTGTCAAATGCTTGATTTCGAGAGTGAGCGAAACTAATGAAAACATTGTTGGGGTAAAACCTAAAGGGAAAGACCTAGCACCAAATCCAATTTGCCATCTGATCTAACTTCTGGAGGCAGTCAAAATGAGCCTTAGAATTCTTCCCTACCTTATTCCTGTGCTGAGATACAGGCTGCTCCAACCTGCTGTAAAATGCTTGATGTCGAGAGTGAGCGAAACTAATGAAAACATTGTTGGGGTAAAACCTAAAGGGAAAGACCTAGCACCAAATCCAATTTGCCATCTGATCTAACTTCTGGAGGCAGTCAAAATGAGCCTTAGAATTCTTCCCTACCTTATTCCTGTGCTGAGATACAGGCTGCTCCAACCTGCTGTCAAATGCTTGATTTCGAGAGTGAGCGAAACTAATGAAAACATTGTTGGGGTAAAACCTAAAGGGAAAGACCTAGCACCAAATCCAATTTGCCATCTGATCTAACTTCTGGAGGCAGTCAAAATGATCCTTAGAATTCTTCCCTACCTTATTCCTGTGCTGAGATACAGGCTGCTCCAACCTGCTGTAAAATGCTTGATTTCGAGAGTGAGCGAAACTAATGAAAACATTGTTGGGGTAAAACCTAAAGGGAAAGACCTAGCACCAAATCCAATTTGCCATCTGATCTAACTTCTGGAGGCAGTCAAAATGATCCTTAGAATTCTTCCCTACCTTATTCCTGTGCTGAGATACCGGCTGCTCCAACCTGCTGTAAAATGCTTGATTTCGAGAGTGAGCGAAACTAATGAAAACATTGTTGGGGTAAAACCTAAAGGGAAAGACCTAGCACCAAATCCAATTTGCCATCTGATCTAACTTCTGGAGGTAGTCAAAATGATCCTTAGAATTCTTCCCTACCTTATTCCTGTGCTGAGATACAGGCTGCTCCAACCTGCTGTCAAATTCTTGATGTCGAGAGTGAGCGAAACTAATGAAAACATTGTTGGGGTAAAACCTAAAGGGAAAGACCTAGCACCAAATCCAATTTGCCATCTGATCTAACTTCTGGAGGCAGTCAAAATGAGCCTTAGAATTCTTCCCTACCTTATTCCTGTGCTGAGATACAGGCTGCTCCAACCTGCTGTAAAATGCTTGATTTCGAGAGTGAGCGAAACTAATGAAAACATTGTTGGGGTAAAACCTAAAGGGAAAGACCTAGCACCAAATCCAATTTGCCATCTGATCTAACTTCTGGAGGCAGTCAAAATGAGCCTTAGAATTCTTCCCTACCTTATTCCTGTGCTGAGATACAGGCTGCTCCAACCTGCTGTCAAATGCTTGATGTCGAGAGTGAGCGAAACTAATGAAAACATTGTTGGGGTAAAACCTAAAGGGAAAGACCTAGCACCAAATCCAATTTGCCATCTGATCTAACTTCTGGAGGCAGTCAAAATGATCCTTAGAATTCTTCCCTACCTTATTCCTGTGCTGAGATACAGGCTGCTCCAACCTGCTGTCAAATGCTTGATTTCGAGAGTGAGCGAAACTAATGAAAACATTGTTGGGGTAAAACCTAAAGGGAAAGACCTAGCACCAAATCCAATTTGCCATCTGATCTAACTTCTGGAGGCAGTCAAAATGAGCCTTAGAATTCTTCCCTACCTTATTCCTGTGCTGAGATACAGGCTGCTCCAACCTGCTGTAAAATGCTTGATGTCGAGAGTGAGCGAAACTAATGAAAACATTGTTGGGGTAAAACCTAAAGGGAAAGACCTAGCACCAAATCCAATTTGCCATCTGATCTAACTTCTGGAGGCAGTCAAAATGAGCCTTAGAATTCTTCCCTACCTTATTCCTGTGCTGAGATACAGGCTGCTCCAACCTGCTGTAAAATGCTTGATTTCGAGAGTGAGCGAAACTAATGAAAACATTGTTGGGGTAAAACCTAAAGGGAAAGACCTAGCACCAAATCCAATTTGCCATCTGATCTAACTTCTGGAGGCAGTCAAAATGAGCCTTAGAATTCTTCCCTACCTTATTCCTGTGCTGAGATACAGGCTGCTCCAACCTGCTGTCAAATGCTTGATGTCGAGAGTGAGCGAAACTAATGACAACATTGTTGGGGTAAAACCTAAAGGGAAAGACCTAGCACCAAATCCAATTTGCCATCTGATCTAACTTCTGGAGGCAGTCAAAATGAGCCTTAGAATTCTTCCCTACCTTATTCCTGTGCTGAGATACAGGCTGCTCCAACCTGCTGTAAAATGCTTGATGTCGAGAGTGAGCGAAACTAATGAAAACATTGTTGGGGTAAAACCTAAAGGGAAAGACCTAGCACCAAATCCAATTTGCCATCTGATCTAACTTCTGGAGGCAGTCAAAATGAGCCTTAGAATTCTTCCCTACCTTATTCCTGTGCTGAGATACAGGCTGCTCCAACCTGCTGTAAAATGCTTGATGTCGAGAGTGAGCGAAACTAATGAAAACATTGTTGGGGTAAAACCTAAAGGGAAAGACCTAGCACCAAATCCAATTTGCCATCTGATCTAACTTCTGGAGGCAGTCAAAATGAGCCTTAGAATTCTTCCCTACCTTATTCCTGTGCTGAGATACAGGCTGCTCCAACCTGCTGTAAAATGCTTGATTTCGAGAGTGAGCGAAACTAATGAAAACATTGTTGGGGTAAAACCTAAAGGGAAAGACCTAGCACCAAATCCAATTTGCCATCTGATCTAACTTCTGGAGGCAGTCAAAATGAGCCTTAGAATTCTTCCCTACCTTATTCCTGTGCTGAGATACAGGCTGCTCCAACCTGCTGTAAAATGCTTGATGTCGAGAGTGAGCGAAACTAATGAAAACATTGTTGGGGTAAAACCTAAAGGGAAAGACCTAGCACCAAATCCAATTTGCCATCTGATCTAACTTCTGGAGGCAGTCAAAATGATCCTTAGAATTCTTCCCTACCTTATTCCTGTGCTGAGATACAGGCTGCTCCAACCTGCTGTAAAATGCTTGATGTCGAGAGTGAGCGAAACTAATGAAAACATTGTTGGGGTAAAACCTAAAGGGAAAGACCTAGCACCAAATCCAATTTGCCATCTGATCTAACTTCTGGAGGCAGTCAAAATGAGCCTTAGAATTCTTCCCTACCTTATTCCTGTGCTGAGATACAGGCTGCTCCAACCTGCTGTAAAATGCTTGATTTCGAGAGTGAGCGAAACTAATGAAAACATTGTTGGGGTAAAACCTAAAGGGAAAGACCTAGCACCAAATCCAATTTGCCATCTGATCTAACTTCTGGAGGCAGTCAAAATGAGCCTTAGAATTCTTCCCTACCTTATTCCTGTGCTGAGATACAGGCTGCTCCAACCTGCTGTAAAATGCTTGATGTCGAGAGTGAGCGAAACTAATGACAACATTGTTGGGGTAAAACCTAAAGGGAAAGACCTAGCACCAAATCCAATTTGCCATCTGATCTAACTTCTGGAGGCAGTCAAAATGAGCCTTAGAATTCTTCCCTACCTTATTCCTGTGCTGAGATACAGGCTGCTCCAACCTGCTGTAAAATGCTTGATGTCGAGAGTGAGCGAAACTAATGAAAACATTGTTGGGGTAAAACCTAAAGGGAAAGACCTAGCACCAAATCCAATTTGCCATCTGATCTAACTTCTGGAGGCAGTCAAAATGAGCCTTAGAATTCTTCCCTACCTTATTCCTGTGCTGAGATACAGGCTGCTCCAACCTGCTGTAAAATGCTTGATTTCGAGAGTGAGCGAAACTAATGAAAACATTGTTGGGGTAAAACCTAAAGGGAAAGACCTAGCACCAAATCCAATTTGCCATCTGATCTAACTTCTGGAGGCAGTCAAAATGATCCTTAGAATTCTTCCCTACCTTATTCCTGTGCTGAGATACAGGCTGCTCCAACCTGCTGTAAAATGCTTGATTTCGAGAGTGAGCGAAACTAATGAAAACATTGTTGGGGTAAAACCTAAAGGGAAAGACCTAGCACCAAATCCAATTTGCCATCTGATCTAACTTCTGGAGGCAGTCAAAATGAGCCTTAGAATTCTTCCCTACCTTATTCCTGTGCTGAGATACAGGCTGCTCCAACCTGCTGTCAAATGCTTGATTTCGAGAGTGAGCGAAACTAATGAAAACATTGTTGGGGTAAAACCTAAAGGGAAAGACCTAGCACCAAATCCAATTTGCCATCTGATCTAACTTCTGGAGGCAGTCAAAATGAGCCTTAGAATTCTTCCCTACCTTATTCCTGTGCTGAGATACAGGCTGCTCCAACCTGCTGTAAAATGCTTGATTTCGAGAGTGAGCGAAACTAATGAAAACATTGTTGGGGTAAAACCTAAAGGGAAAGACCTAGCACCAAATCCAATTTGCCATCTGATCTAACTTCTGGAGGCAGTCAAAATGATCCTTAGAATTCTTCCCTACCTTATTCCTGTGCTGAGATACAGGCTGCTCCAACCTGCTGTAAAATGCTTGATTTCGAGAGTGAGCGAAACTAATGAAAACATTGTTGGGGTAAAACCTAAAGGGAAAGACCTAGCACCAAATCCAATTTGCCATCTGATCTAACTTCTGGAGGCAGTCAAAATGATCCTTAGAATTCTTCCCTACCTTATTCCTGTGCTGAGATACAGGCTGCTCCAACCTGCTGTAAAATGCTTGATTTCGAGAGTGAGCGAAACTAATGAAAACATTGTTGGGGTAAAACCTAAAGGGAAAGACCTAGCACCAAATCCAATTTGCCATCTGATCTAACTTCTGGAGGCAGTCAAAATGAGCCTTAGAATTCTTCCCTACCTTATTCCTGTGCTGAGATACAGGCTGCTCCAACCTGCTGTAAAATGCTTGATTTCGAGAGTGACCGAAACTAATGAAAACATTGTTGGGGTAAAACCTAAAGGGAAAGACCTAGCACCAAATCCAATTTGCCATCTGATCTAACTTCTGGAGGCAGTCAAAATGAGCCTTAGAATTCTTCCCTACCTTATTCCTGTGCTGAGATACAGGCTGCTCCAACCTGCTGTAAAATGCTTGATGTCGAGAGTGAGCGAAACTAATGAAAACATTGTTGGGGTAAAACCTAAAGGGAAAGACCTAGCACCAAATCCAATTTGCCATCTGATCTAACTTCTGGAGGCAGTCAAAATGAGCCTTAGAATTCTTCCCTACCTTATTCCTGTGCTGAGATACAGGCTGCTCCAACCTGCTGTAAAATGCTTGATGTCGAGAGTGAGCGAAACTAATGAAAACATTGTTGGGGTAAAACCTAAAGGGAAAGACCTAGCACCAAATCCAATTTGCCATCTGATCTAACTTCTGGAGGCAGTCAAAATGAGCCTTAGAATTCTTCCCTACCTTATTCCTGTGCTGAGATACAGGCTGCTCCAACCTGCTGTAAAATGCTTGATTTCGAGAGGGAGCGAAACTAATGAAAACATTGTTGGGGTAAAACCTAAAGGGAAAGACCTAGCACCAAATCCAATTTGCCATCTGATCTAACTTCTGGAGGCAGTCAAAATGATCCTTAGAATTCTTCCCTACCTTATTCCTGTGCTGAGATACAGGCTGCTCCAACCTGCTGTAAAATGCTTGATTTCGAGAGTGAGCGAAACTAATGAAAACATTGTTGGGGTAAAACCTAAAGGGAAAGACCTAGCACCAAATCCAATTTGCCATCTGATCTAACTTCTGGAGGCAGTCAAAATGATCCTTAGAATTCTTCCCTACCTTATTCCTGTGCTGAGATACAGGCTGCTCCAACCTGCTGTAAAATGCTTGATTTCGAGAGTGAGCGAAACTAATGAAAACATTGTTGGGGTAAAACCTAAAGGGAAAGACCTAGCACCAAATCCAATTTGCCATCTGATCTAACTTCTGGAGGCAGTCAAAATGAGCCTTAGAATTCTTCCCTACCTTATTCCTGTGCTGAGATACAGGCTGCTCCAACCTGCTGTAAAATGCTTGATGTCGAGAGTGAGCGAAACTAATGAAAACATTGTTGGGGTAAAACCTAAAGGGAAAGACCTAGCACCAAATCCAATTTGCCATCTGATCTAACTTCTGGAGGCAGTCAAAATGAGCCTTAGAATTCTTCCCTACCTTATTCCTGTGCTGAGATACAGGCTGCTCCAACCTGCTGTAAAATGCTTGATTTCGAGAGGGAGCGAAACTAATGAAAACATTGTTGGGGTAAAACCTAAAGGGAAAGACCTAGCACCAAATCCAATTTGCCATCTGATCTAACTTCTGGAGGCAGTCAAAATGATCCTTAGAATTCTTCCCTACCTTATTCCTGTGCTGAGATACAGGCTGCTCCAACCTGCTGTAAAATGCTTGATTTCGAGAGTGAGCGAAACTAATGAAAACATTGTTGGGGTAAAACCTAAAGGGAAAGACCTAGCACCAAATCCAATTTGCCATCTGATCTAACTTCTGGAGGCAGTCAAAATGAGCCTTAGAATTCTTCCCTACCTTATTCCTGTGCTGAGATACAGGCTGCTCCAACCTGCTGTAAAATGCTTGATGTCGAGAGTGAGCGAAACTAATGAAAACATTGTTGGGGTAAAACCTAAAGGGAAAGACCTAGCACCAAATCCAATTTGCCATCTGATCTAACTTCTGGAGGCAGTCAAAATGAGCCTTAGAATTCTTCCCTACCTTATTCCTGTGCTGAGATACAGGCTGCTCCAACCTGCTGTAAAATGCTTGATTTCGAGAGTGAGCGAAACTAATGAAAACATTGTTGGGGTAAAACCTAAAGGGAAAGACCTAGCACCAAATCCAATTTGCCATCTGATCTAACTTCTGGAGGCAGTCAAAATGAGCCTTAGAATTCTTCCCTACCTTATTCCTGTGCTGAGATACAGGCTGCTCCAACCTGCTGTAAAATGCTTGATGTCGAGAGTGAGCGAAACTAATGAAAACATTGTTGGGGTAAAACCTAAAGGGAAAGACCTAGCACCAAATCCAATTTGCCATCTGATCTAACTTCTGGAGGCAGTCAAAATGAGCCTTAGAATTCTTCCCTACCTTATTCCTGTGCTGAGATACAGGCTGCTCCAACCTGCTGTAAAATGCTTGATGTCGAGAGTGAGCGAAACTAATGAAAACATTGTTGGGGTAAAACCTAAAGGGAAAGACCTAGCACCAAATCCAATTTGCCATCTGATCTAACTTCTGGAGGCAGTCAAAATGAGCCTTAGAATTCTTCCCTACCTTATTCCTGTGCTGAGATACAGGCTGCTCCAACCTGCTGTAAAATGCTTGATTTCGAGAGTGAGCGAAACTAATGAAAACATTGTTGGGGTAAAACCTAAAGGGAAAGACCTAGCACCAAATCCAATTTGCCATCTGATCTAACTTCTGGAGGCAGTCAAAATGAGCCTTAGAATTCTTCCCTACCTTATTCCTGTGCTGAGATACAGGCTGCTCCAACCTGCTGTAAAATGCTTGATTTCGAGAGTGAGCGAAACTAATGAAAACATTGTTGGGGTAAAACCTAAAGGGAAAGACCTAGCACCAAATCCAATTTGCCATCTGATCTAACTTCTGGAGGCAGTCAAAATGAGCCTTAGAATTCTTCCCTACCTTATTCCTGTGCTGAGATACAGGCTGCTCCAACCTGCTGTAAAATGCTTGATGTCGAGAGTGAGCGAAACTAATGAAAACATTGTTGGGGTAAAACCTAAAGGGAAAGACCTAGCACCAAATCCAATTTGCCATCTGATCTAACTTCTGGAGGCAGTCAAAATGATCCTTAGAATTCTTCCCTACCTTATTCCTGTGCTGAGATACAGGCTGCTCCAACCTGCTGTAAAATGCTTGATTTCGAGAGGGAGCGAAACTAATGAAAACATTGTTGGGGTAAAACCTAAAGGGAAAGACCTAGCACCAAATCCAATTTGCCATCTGATCTAACTTCTGGAGGCAGTCAAAATGAGCCTTAGAATTCTTCCCTACCTTATTCCTGTGCTGAGATACAGGCTGCTCCAACCTGCTGTCAAATGCTTGATTTCGAGAGTGAGCGAAACTAATGAAAACATTGTTGGGGTAAAACCTAAAGGGAAAGACCTAGCACCAAATCCAATTTGCCATCTGATCTAACTTCTGGAGGCAGTCAAAATGAGCCTTAGAATTCTTCCCTACCTTATTCCTGTGCTGAGATACAGGCTGCTCCAACCTGCTGTAAAATGCTTGATGTCGAGAGTGAGCGAAACTAATGAAAACATTGTTGGGGTAAAACCTAAAGGGAAAGACCTAGCACCAAATCCAATTTGCCATCTGATCTAACTTCTGGAGGCAGTCAAAATGAGCCTTAGAATTCTTCCCTACCTTATTCCTGTGCTGAGATACAGGCTGCTCCAACCTGCTGTAAAATGCTTGATTTCGAGAGTGAGCGAAACTAATGAAAACATTGTTGGGGTAAAACCTAAAGGGAAAGACCTAGCACCAAATCCAATTTGCCATCTGATCTAACTTCTGGAGGCAGTCAAAATGAGCCTTAGAATTCTTCCCTACCTTATTCCTGTGCTGAGATACAGGCTGCTCCAACCTGCTGTAAAATGCTTGATGTCGAGAGTGAGCGAAACTAATGAAAACATTGTTGGGGTAAAACCTAAAGGGAAAGACCTAGCACCAAATCCAATTTGCCATCTGATCTAACTTCTGGAGGCAGTCAAAATGAGCCTTAGAATTCTTCCCTACCTTATTCCTGTGCTGAGATACAGGCTGCTCCAACCTGCTGTAAAATGCTTGATGTCGAGAGTGAGCGAAACTAATGAAAACATTGTTGGGGTAAAACCTAAAGGGAAAGACCTAGCACCAAATCCAATTTGCCATCTGATCTAACTTCTGGAGGCAGTCAAAATGATCCTTAGAATTCTTCCCTACCTTATTCCTGTGCTGAGATACAGGCTGCTCCAACCTGCTGTAAAATGCTTGATTTCGAGAGTGAGCGAAACTAATGAAAACATTGTTGGGGTAAAACCTAAAGGGAAAGACCTAGCACCAAATCCAATTTGCCATCTGATCTAACTTCTGGAGGCAGTCAAAATGAGCCTTAGAATTCTTCCCTACCTTATTCCTGTGCTGAGATACAGGCTGCTCCAACCTGCTGTAAAATGCTTGATTTCGAGAGTGAGCGAAACTAATGAAAACATTGTTGGGGTAAAACCTAAAGGGAAAGACCTAGCACCAAATCCAATTTGCCATCTGATCTAACTTCTGGAGGCAGTCAAAATGAGCCTTAGAATTCTTCCCTACCTTATTCCTGTGCTGAGATACAGGCTGCTCCAACCTGCTGTCAAATGCTTGATGTCGAGAGTGAGCGAAACTAATGAAAACATTGTTGGGGTAAAACCTAAAGGGAAAGACCTAGCACCAAATCCAATTTGCCATCTGATCTAACTTCTGGAGGCAGTCAAAATGATCCTTAGAATTCTTCCCTACCTTATTCCTGTGCTGAGATACAGGCTGCTCCAACCTGCTGTAAAATGCTTGATTTCGAGAGGGAGCGAAACTAATGAAAACATTGTTGGGGTAAAACCTAAAGGGAAAGACCTAGCACCAAATCCAATTTGCCATCTGATCTAACTTCTGGAGGCAGTCAAAATGAGCCTTAGAATTCTTCCCTACCTTATTCCTGTGCTGAGATACAGGCTGCTCCAACCTGCTGTCAAATGCTTGATTTCGAGAGTGAGCGAAACTAATGAAAACATTGTTGGGGTAAAACCTAAAGGGAAAGACCTAGCACCAAATCCAATTTGCCATCTGATCTAACTTCTGGAGGCAGTCAAAATGAGCCTTAGAATTCTTCCCTACCTTATTCCTGTGCTGAGATACAGGCTGCTCCAACCTGCTGTAAAATGCTTGATGTCGAGAGTGAGCGAAACTAATGAAAACATTGTTGGGGTAAAACCTAAAGGGAAAGACCTAGCACCAAATCCAATTTGCCATCTGATCTAACTTCTGGAGGCAGTCAAAATGAGCCTTAGAATTCTTCCCTACCTTATTCCTGTGCTGAGATACAGGCTGCTCCAACCTGCTGTCAAATGCTTGATTTCGAGAGTGAGCGAAACTAATGAAAACATTGTTGGGGTAAAACCTAAAGGGAAAGACCTAGCACCAAATCCAATTTGCCATCTGATCTAACTTCTGGAGGCAGTCAAAATGATCCTTAGAATTCTTCCCTACCTTATTCCTGTGCTGAGATACAGGCTGCTCCAACCTGCTGTAAAATGCTTGATTTCGAGAGTGAGCGAAACTAATGAAAACATTGTTGGGGTAAAACCTAAAGGGAAAGACCTAGCACCAAATCCAATTTGCCATCTGATCTAACTTCTGGAGGCAGTCAAAATGAGCCTTAGAATTCTTCCCTACCTTATTCCTGTGCTGAGATACAGGCTGCTCCAACCTGCTGTCAAATGCTTGATGTCGAGAGTGAGCGAAACTAATGAAAACATTGTTGGGGTAAAACCTAAAGGGAAAGACCTAGCACCAAATCCAATTTGCCATCTGATCTAACTTCTGGAGGCAGTCAAAATGATCCTTAGAATTCTTCCCTACCTTATTCCTGTGCTGAGATACAGGCTGCTCCAACCTGCTGTAAAATGCTTGATGTCGAGAGTGAGCGAAACTAATGAAAACATTGTTGGGGTAAAACCTAAAGGGAAAGACCTAGCACCAAATCCAATTTGCCATCTGATCTAACTTCTGGAGGCAGTCAAAATGAGCCTTAGAATTCTTCCCTACCTTATTCCTGTGCTGAGATACAGGCTGCTCCAACCTGCTGTCAAATGCTTGATTTCGAGAGTGAGCGAAACTAATGAAAACATTGTTGGGGTAAAACCTAAAGGGAAAGACCTAGCACCAAATCCAATTTGCCATCTGATCTAACTTCTGGAGGCAGTCAAAATGATCCTTAGAATTCTTCCCTACCTTATTCCTGTGCTGAGATACAGGCTGCTCCAACCTGCTGTAAAATGCTTGATTTCGAGAGTGAGCGAAACTAATGAAAACATTGTTGGGGTAAAACCTAAAGGGAAAGACCTAGCACCAAATCCAATTTGCCATCTGATCTAACTTCTGGAGGCAGTCAAAATGATCCTTAGAATTCTTCCCTACCTTATTCCTGTGCTGAGATACAGGCTGCTCCAACCTGCTGTCAAATGCTTGATGTCGAGAGTGAGCGAAACTAATGAAAACATTGTTGGGGTAAAACCTAAAGGGAAAGACCTAGCACCAAATCCAATTTGCCATCTGATCTAACTTCTGGAGGCAGTCAAAATGAGCCTTAGAATTCTTCCCTACCTTATTCCTGTGCTGAGATACAGGCTGCTCCAACCTGCTGTAAAATGCTTGATTTCGAGAGTGAGCGAAACTAATGAAAACATTGTTGGGGTAAAACCTAAAGGGAAAGACCTAGCACCAAATCCAATTTGCCATCTGATCTAACTTCTGGAGGCAGTCAAAATGAGCCTTAGAATTCTTCCCTACCTTATTCCTGTGCTGAGATACAGGCTGCTCCAACCTGCTGTCAAATGCTTGATGTCGAGAGTGAGCGAA
This sequence comes from Melanerpes formicivorus, assembly GCF_026170545.1. NCBI lineage: Eukaryota > Metazoa > Chordata > Aves > Piciformes > Picidae > Melanerpes > Melanerpes formicivorus. Next base: position 19,205 of record NW_027144420.1, on the reverse strand, counting down.
ACTAATGAAAACATTGTTGGGGTAAAACCTAAAGGGAAAGACCTAGCACCAAATCCAATTTGCCATCTGATCTAACTTCTGGAGGCAGTCAAAATGAGCCTTAGAATTCTTCCCTACCTTATTCCTGTGCTGAGATACAGGCTGCTCCAACCTGCTGTAAAATGCTTGATTTCGAGAGTGAGCGAAACTAATGAAAACATTGTTGGGGTAAAACCTAAAGGGAAAGACCTAGCACCAAATCCAATTTGCCATCTGATCTAACTTCTGGAGGCAGTCAAAATGAGCCTTAGAATTCTTCCCTACCTTATTCCTGTGCTGAGATACAGGCTGCTCCAACCTGCTGTCAAATGCTTGATGTCGAGAGTGAGCGAAACTAATGAAAACATTGTTGGGGTAAAACCTAAAGGGAAAGACCTAGCACCAAATCCAATTTGCCATCTGATCTAACTTCTGGAGGCAGTCAAAATGAGCCTTAGAATTCTTCCCTACCTTATTCCTGTGCTGAGATACAGGCTGCTCCAACCTGCTGTAAAATGCTTGATTTCGAGAGTGAGCGAAACTAATGAAAACATTGTTGGGGTAAAACCTAAAGGGAAAGACCTAGCACCAAATCCAATTTGCCATCTGATCTAACTTCTGGAGGCAGTCAAAATGAGCCTTAGAATTCTTCCCTACCTTATTCCTGTGCTGAGATACAGGCTGCTCCAACCTGCTGTAAAATGCTTGATGTCGAGAGTGAGCGAAACTAATGACAACATTGTTGGGGTAAAACCTAAAGGGAAAGACCTAGCACCAAATCCAATTTGCCATCTGATCTAACTTCTGGAGGCAGTCAAAATGAGCCTTAGAATTCTTCCCTACCTTATTCCTGTGCTGAGATACAGGCTGCTCCAACCTGCTGTAAAATGCTTGATGTCGAGAGTGAGCGAAACTAATGAAAACATTGTTGGGGTAAAACCTAAAGGGAAAGACCTAGCACCAAATCCAATTTGCCATCTGATCTAACTTCTGGAGGCAGTCAAAATGAGCCTTAGAATTCTTCCCTACCTTATTCCTGTGCTGAGATACAGGCTGCTCCAACCTGCTGTAAAATGCTTGATGTCGAGAGTGAGCGAAACTAATGAAAACATTGTTGGGGTAAAACCTAAAGGGAAAGACCTAGCACCAAATCCAATTTGCCATCTGATCTAACTTCTGGAGGCAGTCAAAATGAGCCTTAGAATTCTTCCCTACCTTATTCCTGTGCTGAGATACAGGCTGCTCCAACCTGCTGTAAAATGCTTGATGTCGAGAGTGAGCGAAACTAATGAAAACATTGTTGGGGTAAAACCTAAAGGGAAAGACCTAGCACCAAATCCAATTTGCCATCTGATCTAACTTCTGGAGGCAGTCAAAATGATCCTTAGAATTCTTCCCTACCTTATTCCTGTGCTGAGATACAGGCTGCTCCAACCTGCTGTAAAATGCTTGATGTCGAGAGTGAGCGAAACTAATGAAAACATTGTTGGGGTAAAACCTAAAGGGAAAGACCTAGCACCAAATCCAATTTGCCATCTGATCTAACTTCTGGAGGCAGTCAAAATGAGCCTTAGAATTCTTCCCTACCTTATTCCTGTGCTGAGATACAGGCTGCTCCAACCTGCTGTAAAATGCTTGATGTCGAGAGTGAGCGAAACTAATGAAAACATTGTTGGGGTAAAACCTAAAGGGAAAGACCTAGCACCAAATCCAATTTGCCATCTGATCTAACTTCTGGAGGCAGTCAAAATGAGCCTTAGAATTCTTCCCTACCTTATTCCTGTGCTGAGATACAGGCTGCTCCAACCTGCTGTAAAATGCTTGATGTCGAGAGTGAGCGAAACTAATGAAAACATTGTTGGGGTAAAACCTAAAGGGAAAGACCTAGCACCAAATCCAATTTGCCATCTGATCTAACTTCTGGAGGCAGTCAAAATGAGCCTTAGAATTCTTCCCTACCTTATTCCTGTGCTGAGATACAGGCTGCTCCAACCTGCTGTAAAATGCTTGATTTCGAGAGTGAGCGAAACTAATGAAAACATTGTTGGGGTAAAACCTAAAGGGAAAGACCTAGCACCAAATCCAATTTGCCATCTGATCTAACTTCTGGAGGCAGTCAAAATGAGCCTTAGAATTCTTCCCTACCTTATTCCTGTGCTGAGATACAGGCTGCTCCAACCTGCTGTAAAATGCTTGATGTCGAGAGTGAGCGAAACTAATGACAACATTGTTGGGGTAAAACCTAAAGGGAAAGACCTAGCACCAAATCCAATTTGCCATCTGATCTAACTTCTGGAGGCAGTCAAAATGAGCCTTAGAATTCTTCCCTACCTTATTCCTGTGCTGAGATACAGGCTGCTCCAACCTGCTGTAAAATGCTTGATGTCGAGAGTGAGCGAAACTAATGAAAACATTGTTGGGGTAAAACCTAAAGGGAAAGACCTAGCACCAAATCCAATTTGCCATCTGATCTAACTTCTGGAGGCAGTCAAAATGAGCCTTAGAATTCTTCCCTACCTTATTCCTGTGCTGAGATACAGGCTGCTCCAACCTGCTGTAAAATGCTTGATTTCGAGAGTGAGCGAAACTAATGAAAACATTGTTGGGGTAAAACCTAAAGGGAAAGACCTAGCACCAAATCCAATTTGCCATCTGATCTAACTTCTGGAGGCAGTCAAAATGATCCTTAGAATTCTTCCCTACCTTATTCCTGTGCTGAGATACAGGCTGCTCCAACCTGCTGTAAAATGCTTGATTTCGAGAGTGAGCGAAACTAATGAAAACATTGTTGGGGTAAAACCTAAAGGGAAAGACCTAGCACCAAATCCAATTTGCCATCTGATCTAACTTCTGGAGGCAGTCAAAATGAGCCTTAGAATTCTTCCCTACCTTATTCCTGTGCTGAGATACAGGCTGCTCCAACCTGCTGTCAAATGCTTGATTTCGAGAGTGAGCGAAACTAGTGAAAACATTGTTGGGGTAAAACCTAAAGGGAAAGACCTAGCACCAAATCCAATTTGCCATCTGATCTAACTTCTGGAGGCAGTCAAAATGAGCCTTAGAATTCTTCCCTACCTTATTCCTGTGCTGAGATACAGGCTGCTCCAACCTGCTGTAAAATGCTTGATTTCGAGAGTGAGCGAAACTAATGAAAACATTGTTGGGGTAAAACCTAAAGGGAAAGACCTAGCACCAAATCCAATTTGCCATCTGATCTAACTTCTGGAGGCAGTCAAAATGAGCCTTAGAATTCTTCCCTACCTTATTCCTGTGCTGAGATACAGGCTGCTCCAACCTGCTGTAAAATGCTTGATTTCGAGAGTGAGCGAAACTAATGAAAACATTGTTGGGGTAAAACCTAAAGGGAAAGACCTAGCACCAAATCCAATTTGCCATCTGATCTAACTTCTGGAGGCAGTCAAAATGAGCCTTAGAATTCTTCCCTACCTTATTCCTGTGCTGAGATACAGGCTGCTCCAACCTGCTGTAAAATGCTTGATTTCGAGAGTGAGCGAAACTAATGAAAACATTGTTGGGGTAAAACCTAAAGGGAAAGACCTAGCACCAAATCCAATTTGCCATCTGATCTAACTTCTGGAGGCAGTCAAAATGAGCCTTAGAATTCTTCCCTACCTTATTCCTGTGCTGAGATACAGGCTGCTCCAACCTGCTGTAAAATGCTTGATTTCGAGAGTGAGCGAAACTAATGAAAACATTGTTGGGGTAAAACCTAAAGGGAAAGACCTAGCACCAAATCCAATTTGCCATCTGATCTAACTTCTGGAGGCAGTGAAAATGAGCCTTAGAATTCTTCCCTACCTTATTCCTGTGCTGAGATACAGGCTGCTCCAACCTGCTGTAAAATGCTTGATTTCGAGAGTGAGCGAAACTAATGAAAACATTGTTGGGGTAAAACCTAAAGGGAAAGACCTAGCACCAAATCCAATTTGCCATCTGATCTAACTTCTGGAGGCAGTCAAAATGAGCCTTAGAATTCTTCCCTACCTTATTCCTGTGCTGAGATACAGGCTGCTCCAACCTGCTGTAAAATGCTTGATTTCGAGAGTGAGCGAAACTAATGAAAACATTGTTGGGGTAAAACCTAAAGGGAAAGACCTAGCACCAAATCCAATTTGCCATCTGATCTAACTTCTGGAGGCAGTCAAAATGAGCCTTAGAATTCTTCCCTACCTTATTCCTGTGCTGAGATACAGGCTGCTCCAACCTGCTGTAAAATGCTTGATTTCGAGAGTGAGCGAAACTAATGAAAACATTGTTGGGGTAAAACCTAAAGGGAAAGACCTAGCACCAAATCCAATTTGCCATCTGATCTAACTTCTGGAGGCAGTCAAAATGAGCCTTAGAATTCTTCCCTACCTTATTCCTGTGCTGAGATACAGGCTGCTCCAACCTGCTGTAAAATGCTTGATGTCGAGAGTGAGCGAAACTAATGAAAACATTGTTGGGGTAAAACCTAAAGGGAAAGACCTAGCACCAAATCCAATTTGCCATCTGATCTAACTTCTGGAGGCAGTCAAAATGAGCCTTAGAATTCTTCCCTACCTTATTCCTGTGCTGAGATACAGGCTGCTCCAACCTGCTGTAAAATGCTTGATGTCGAGAGTGAGCGAAACTAATGAAAACATTGTTGGGGTAAAACCTAAAGGGAAAGACCTAGCACCAAATCCAATTTGCCATCTGATCTAACTTCTGGAGGCAGTCAAAATGATCCTTAGAATTCTTCCCTACCTTATTCCTGTGCTGAGATACAGGCTGCTCCAACCTGCTGTAAAATGCTTGATTTCGAGAGTGAGCGAAACTAATGAAAACATTGTTGGGGTAAAACCTAAAGGGAAAGACCTAGCACCAAATCCAATTTGCCATCTGATCTAACTTCTGGAGGCAGTCAAAATGAGCCTTAGAATTCTTCCCTACCTTATTCCTGTGCTGAGATACAGGCTGCTCCAACCTGCTGTAAAATGCTTGATGTCGAGAGTGAGCGAAACTAATGAAAACATTGTTGGGGTAAAACCTAAAGGGAAAGACCTAGCACCAAATCCAATTTGCCATCTGATCTAACTTCTGGAGGCAGTCAAAATGAGCCTTAGAATTCTTCCCTACCTTATTCCTGTGCTGAGATACAGGCTGCTCCAACCTGCTGTAAAATGCTTGATGTCGAGAGTGAGCGAAACTAATGACAACATTGTTGGGGTAAAACCTAAAGGGAAAGACCTAGCACCAAATCCAATTTGCCATCTGATCTAACTTCTGGAGGCAGTCAAAATGAGCCTTAGAATTCTTCCCTACCTTATTCCTGTGCTGAGATACAGGCTGCTCCAACCTGCTGTAAAATGCTTGATTTCGAGAGTGAGCGAAACTAATGAAAACATTGTTGGGGTAAAACCTAAAGGGAAAGACCTAGCACCAAATCCAATTTGCCATCTGATCTAACTTCTGGAGGCAGTCAAAATGAGCCTTAGAATTCTTCCCTACCTTATTCCTGTGCTGAGATACAGGCTGCTCCAACCTGCTGTAAAATGCTTGATTTCGAGAGTGAGCGAAACTAATGAAAACATTGTTGGGGTAAAACCTAAAGGGAAAGACCTAGCACCAAATCCAATTTGCCATCTGATCTAACTTCTGGAGGCAGTCAAAATGATCCTTAGAATTCTTCCCTACCTTATTCCTGTGCTGAGATACAGGCTGCTCCAACCTGCTGTAAAATGCTTGATGTCGAGAGTGAGCGAAACTAATGAAAACATTGTTGGGGTAAAACCTAAAGGGAAAGACCTAGCACCAAATCCAATTTGCCATCTGATCTAACTTCTGGAGGCAGTCAAAATGAGCCTTAGAATTCTTCCCTACCTTATTCCTGTGCTGAGATACAGGCTGCTCCAACCTGCTGTCAAATGCTTGATGTCGAGAGTGAGCGAAACTAATGAAAACATTGTTGGGGTAAAACCTAAAGGGAAAGACCTAGCACCAAATCCAATTTGCCATCTGATCTAACTTCTGGAGGCAGTCAAAATGAGCCTTAGAATTCTTCCCTACCTTATTCCTGTGCTGAGATACAGGCTGCTCCAACCTGCTGTAAAATGCTTGATGTCGAGAGTGAGCGAAACTAATGAAAACATTGTTGGGGTAAAACCTAAAGGGAAAGACCTAGCACCAAATCCAATTTGCCATCTGATCTAACTTCTGGAGGCAGTCAAAATGAGCCTTAGAATTCTTCCCTACCTTATTCCTGTGCTGAGATACAGGCTGCTCCAACCTGCTGTAAAATGCTTGATGTCGAGAGTGAGCGAAACTAATGAAAACATTGTTGGGGTAAAACCTAAAGGGAAAGACCTAGCACCAAATCCAATTTGCCATCTGATCTAACTTCTGGAGGCAGTCAAAATGATCCTTAGAATTCTTCCCTACCTTATTCCTGTGCTGAGATACAGGCTGCTCCAACCTGCTGTAAAATGCTTGATTTCGAGAGTGAGCGAAACTAATGAAAACATTGTTGGGGTAAAACCTAAAGGGAAAGACCTAGCACCAAATCCAATTTGCCATCTGATCTAACTTCTGGAGGCAGTCAAAATGAGCCTTAGAATTCTTCCCTACCTTATTCCTGTGCTGAGATACAGGCTGCTCCAACCTGCTGTAAAATGCTTGATGTCGAGAGTGAGCGAAACTAATGAAAACATTGTTGGGGTAAAACCTAAAGGGAAAGACCTAGCACCAAATCCAATTTGCCATCTGATCTAACTTCTGGAGGCAGTCAAAATGAGCCTTAGAATTCTTCCCTACCTTATTCCTGTGCTGAGATACAGGCTGCTCCATCCTGCTGTAAAATGCTTGATTTCGAGAGTGAGCGAAACTAATGAAAACATTGTTGGGGTAAAACCTAAAGGGAAAGACCTAGCACCAAATCCAATTTGCCATCTGATCTAACTTCTGGAGGCAGTCAAAATGAGCCTTAGAATTCTTCCCTACCTTATTCCTGTGCTGAGATACAGGCTGCTCCAACCTGCTGTAAAATGCTTGATGTCGAGAGTGAGCGAAACTAATGAAAACATTGTTGGGGTAAAACCTAAAGGGAAAGACCTAGCACCAAATCCAATTTGCCATCTGATCTAACTTCTGGAGGCAGTCAAAATGAGCCTTAGAATTCTTCCCTACCTTATTCCTGTGCTGAGATACAGGCTGCTCCAACCTGCTGTAAAATGCTTGATTTCGAGAGTGAGCGAAACTAATGAAAACATTGTTGGGGTAAAACCTAAAGGGAAAGACCTAGCACCAAATCCAATTTGCCATCTGATCTAACTTCTGGAGGCAGTCAAAATGAGCCTTAGAATTCTTCCCTACCTTATTCCTGTGCTGAGATACAGGCTGCTCCAACCTGCTGTAAAATGCTTGATGTCGAGAGTGAGCGAAACTAATGACAACATTGTTGGGGTAAAACCTAAAGGGAAAGACCTAGCACCAAATCCAATTTGCCATCTGATCTAACTTCTGGAGGCAGTCAAAATGAGCCTTAGAATTCTTCCCTACCTTATTCCTGTGCTGAGATACAGGCTGCTCCAACCTGCTGTAAAATGCTTGATGTCGAGAGTGAGCGAAACTAATGAAAACATTGTTGGGGTAAAACCTAAAGGGAAAGACCTAGCACCAAATCCAATTTGCCATCTGATCTAACTTCTGGAGGCAGTCAAAATGAGCCTTAGAATTCTTCCCTACCTTATTCCTGTGCTGAGATACAGGCTGCTCCAACCTGCTGTAAAATGCTTGATTTCGAGAGTGAGCGAAACTAATGAAAACATTGTTGGGGTAAAACCTAAAGGGAAAGACCTAGCACCAAATCCAATTTGCCATCTGATCTAACTTCTGGAGGCAGTCAAAATGAGCCTTAGAATTCTTCCCTACCTTATTCCTGTGCTGAGATACAGGCTGCTCCAACCTGCTGTAAAATGCTTGATTTCGAGAGTGAGCGAAACTAATGAAAACATTGTTGGGGTAAAACCTAAAGGGAAAGACCTAGCACCAAATCCAATTTGCCATCTGATCTAACTTCTGGAGGCAGTCAAAATGATCCTTAGAATTCTTCCCTACCTTATTCCTGTGCTGAGATACAGGCTGCTCCAACCTGCTGTCAAATGCTTGATTTCGAGAGTGAGCGAAACTAGTGAAAACATTGTTGGGGTAAAACCTAAAGGGAAAGACCTAGCACCAAATCCAATTTGCCATCTGATCTAACTTCTGGAGGCAGTCAAAATGAGCCTTAGAATTCTTCCCTACCTTATTCCTGTGCTGAGATACAGGCTGCTCCAACCTGCTGTAAAATGCTTGATTTCGAGAGTGAGCGAAACTAATGAAAACATTGTTGGGGTAAAACCTAAAGGGAAAGACCTAGCACCAAATCCAATTTGCCATCTGATCTAACTTCTGGAGGCAGTCAAAATGATCCTTAGAATTCTTCCCTACCTTATTCCTGTGCTGAGATACAGGCTGCTCCAACCTGCTGTAAAATGCTTGATTTCGAGAGGGAGCGAAACTAATGAAAACATTGTTGGGGTAAAACCTAAAGGGAAAGACCTAGCACCAAATCCAATTTGCCATCTGATCTAACTTCTGGAGGCAGTCAAAATGAGCCTTAGAATTCTTCCCTACCTTATTCCTGTGCTGAGATACAGACTGCTCCAACCTGCTGTAAAATGCTTGATTTCGAGAGTGAGCGAAACTAATGAAAACATTGTTGGGGTAAAACCTAAAGGGAAAGACCTAGCACCAAATCCAATTTGCCATCTGATCTAACTTCTGGAGGCAGTCAAAATGAGCCTTAGAATTCTTCCCTACCTTATTCCTGTGCTGAGATACAGGCTGCTCCAACCTGCTGTAAAATGCTTGATTTCGAGAGTGAGCGAAACTAATGAAAACATTGTTGGGTAAAACCTAAAGGGAAAGACCTAGCACCAAATCCAATTTGCCATCTGATCTAACTTCTGGAGGCAGTCAAAATGAGCCTTAGAATTCTTCCCTACCTTATTCCTGTGCTGAGATACAGGCTGCTCCAACCTGCTGTAAAATGCTTGATTTCGAGAGTGAGCGAAACTAATGAAAACATTGTTGGGGTAAAACCTAAAGGGAAAGACCTAGCACCAAATCCAATTTGCCATCTGATCTAACTTCTGGAGGCAGTCAAAATGAGCCTTAGAATTCTTCCCTACCTTATTCCTGTGCTGAGATACAGGCTGCTCCAACCTGCTGTAAAATGCTTGATTTCGAGAGTGAGCGAAACTAATGAAAACATTGTTGGGGTAAAACCTAAAGGGAAAGACCTAGCACCAAATCCAATTTGCCATCTGATCTAACTTCTGGAGGCAGTCAAAATGAGCCTTAGAATTCTTCCCTACCTTATTCCTGTGCTGAGATACAGGCTGCTCCAACCTGCTGTAAAATGCTTGATTTCGAGAGTGAGCGAAACTAATGAAAACATTGTTGGGGTAAAACCTAAAGGGAAAGACCTAGCACCAAATCCAATTTGCCATCTGATCTAACTTCTGGAGGCAGTCAAAATGATCCTTAGAATTCTTCCCTACCTTATTCCTGTGCTGAGATACAGGCTGCTCCAACCTGCTGTCAAATGCTTGATTTCGAGAGTGAGCGAAACTAATGAAAACATTGTTGGGGTAAAACCTAAAGGGAAAGACCTAGCACCAAATCCAATTTGCCATCTGATCTAACTTCTGGAGGCAGTCAAAATGAGCCTTAGAATTCTTCCCTACCTTATTCCTGTGCTGAGATACAGGCTGCTCCAACCTGCTGTAAAATGCTTGATGTCGAGAGTGAGCGAAACTAATGAAAACATTGTTGGGGTAAAACCTAAAGGGAAAGACCTAGCACCAAATCCAATTTGCCATCTGATCTAACTTCTGGAGGCAGTCAAAATGAGCCTTAGAATTCTTCCCTACCTTATTCCTGTGCTGAGATACAGGCTGCTCCAACCTGCTGTCAAATGCTTGATGTCGAGAGTGAGCGAAACTAATGAAAACATTGTTGGGGTAAAACCTAAAGGGAAAGACCTAGCACCAAATCCAATTTGCCATCTGATCTAACTTCTGGAGGCAGTCAAAATGAGCCTTAGAATTCTTCCCTACCTTATTCCTGTGCTGAGATACAGGCTGCTCCAACCTGCTGTAAAATGCTTGATGTCGAGAGTGAGCGAAACTAATGAAAACATTGTTGGGGTAAAACCTAAAGGGAAAGACCTAGCACCAAATCCAATTTGCCATCTGATCTAACTTCTGGAGGCAGTCAAAATGAGCCTTAGAATTCTTCCCTACCTTATTCCTGTGCTGAGATACAGGCTGCTCCAACCTGCTGTAAAATGCTTGATGTCGAGAGTGAGCGAAACTAATGAAAACATTGTTGGGGTAAAACCTAAAGGGAAAGACCTAGCACCAAATCCAATTTGCCATCTGATCTAACTTCTGGAGGCAGTCAAAATGAGCCTTAGAATTCTTCCCTACCTTATTCCTGTGCTGAGATACAGGCTGCTCCAACCTGCTGTAAAATGCTTGATTTCGAGAGTGAGCGAAACTAATGAAAACATTGTTGGGGTAAAACCTAAAGGGAAAGACCTAGCACCAAATCCAATTTGCCATCTGATCTAACTTCTGGAGGCAGTCAAAATGAGCCTTAGAATTCTTCCCTACCTTATTCCTGTGCTGAGATACAGGCTGCTCCAACCTGCTGTAAAATGCTTGATGTCGAGAGTGAGCGAAACTAATGAAAACATTGTTGGGGTAAAACCTAAAGGGAAAGACCTAGCACCAAATCCAATTTGCCATCTGATCTAACTTCTGGAGGCAGTCAAAATGAGCCTTAGAATTCTTCCCTACCTTATTCCTGTGCTGAGATACAGGCTGCTCCAACCTGCTGTAAAATGCTTGATGTCGAGAGTGAGCGAAACTAATGAAAACATTGTTGGGGTAAAACCTAAAGGGAAAGACCTAGCACCAAATCCAATTTGCCATCTGATCTAACTTCTGGAGGCAGTCAAAATGAGCCTTAGAATTCTTCCCTACCTTATTCCTGTGCTGAGATACAGGCTGCTCCAACCTGCTGTCAAATGCTTGATTTCGAGAGTGAGCGAAACTAATGAAAACATTGTTGGGGTAAAACCTAAAGGGAAAGACCTAGCACCAAATCCAATTTGCCATCTGATCTAACTTCTGGAGGCAGTCAAAATGAGCCTTAGAATTCTTCCCTACCTTATTCCTGTGCTGAGATACAGGCTGCTCCAACCTGCTGTAAAATGCTTGATTTCGAGAGTGAGCGAAACTAATGAAAACATTGTTGGGGTAAAACCTAAAGGGAAAGACCTAGCACCAAATCCAATTTGCCATCTGATCTAACTTCTGGAGGCAGTCAAAATGAGCCTTAGAATTCTTCCCTACCTTATTCCTGTGCTGAGATACAGGCTGCTCCAACCTGCTGTAAAATGCTTGATTTCGAGAGTGAGCGAAACTAATGAAAACATTGTTGGGGTAAAACCTAAAGGGAAAGACCTAGCACCAAATCCAATTTGCCATCTGATCTAACTTCTGGAGGCAGTCAAAATGAGCCTTAGAATTCTTCCCTACCTTATTCCTGTGCTGAGATACAGGCTGCTCCAACCTGCTGTAAAATGCTTGATTTCGAGAGTGAGCGAAACTAATGAAAACATTGTTGGGGTAAAACCTAAAGGGAAAGACCTAGCACCAAATCCAATTTGCCATCTGATCTAACTTCTGGAGGCAGTCAAAATGAGCCTTAGAATTCTTCCCTACCTTATTCCTGTGCTGAGATACAGGCTGCTCCAACCTGCTGTAAAATGCTTGATTTCGAGAGTGAGCGAAACTAATGAAAACATTGTTGGGGTAAAACCTAAAGGGAAAGACCTAGCACCAAATCCAATTTGCCATCTGATCTAACTTCTGGAGGCAGTCAAAATGAGCCTTAGAATTCTTCCCTACCTTATTCCTGTGCTGAGATACAGGCTGCTCCAACCTGCTGTAAAATGCTTGATGTCGAGAGTGAGCGAAACTAATGAAAACATTGTTGGGGTAAAACCTAAAGGGAAAGACCTAGCACCAAATCCAATTTGCCATCTGATCTAACTTCTGGAGGCAGTCAAAATGAGCCTTAGAATTCTTCCCTACCTTATTCCTGTGCTGAGATACAGGCTGCTCCAACCTGCTGTCAAATGCTTGATTTCGAGAGTGAGCGAAACTAATGAAAACATTGTTGGGGTTAAAACCTAAAGGGAAAGACCTAGCACCAAATCCAATTTGCCATCTGATCTAACTTCTGGAGGCAGTCAAAATGAGCCTTAGAATTCTTCCCTACCTTATTCCTGTGCTGAGATACAGGCTGCTCCAACCTGCTGTCAAAATGCTTGATTTCGAGAGTGAGCGAAACTAATGAAAACATTGTTGGGGGTAAAACCTAAAAGGGAAAGACCTAGCACCAAATCCAATTTGCCATCTGATCTAACTTCTGGAGGCAGTCAAAATGAGCCTTAGAATTCTTCCCTACCTTATTCCTGTGCTGAGATACAGGCTGCTCCAACCTGCTGTAAAATGCTTTGATGTCGAGAGTGAGCGAAACTAATGAAAACATTGTTGGGGTAAAACCTAAAGGGAAAGACCTAGCACCAAATCCAATTTGCCATCTGATCTAACTTCTGGAGGCAGTCAAAATGAGCCTTAGAATTCTTCCCTACCTTATTCCTGTGCTGAGATACAGGCTGCTCCAACCTGCTGTAAAATGCTTGATTTCGAGAGTGAGCGAAACTAATGAAAACATTGTTGGGGTAAAACCTAAAGGGAAAGACCTAGCACCAAATCCAATTTGCCATCTGATCTAACTTCTGGAGGCAGTCAAAATGATCCTTAGAATTCTTCCCTACCTTATTCCTGTGCTGAGATACAGGCTGCTCCAACCTGCTGTAAAATGCTTGATTTCGAGAGTGAGCGAAACTAATGAAAACATTGTTGGGGTAAAACCTAAAGGGAAAGACCTAGCACCAAATCCAAATTTGCCATCTGATCTAACTTCTGGAGGCAGTCAAAATGATCCTTAGAATTCTTCCCTACCTTATTCCTGTGCTGAGATACAGGGCTGCTCCATCCTGCTGTAAAATGCTTGATTTCGAGAGGTGAGCGAAACTAATGAAAACATTGTTGGGGTAAAACCTAAAGGGAAAGACCTAGCACCAAATCCAATTTGCCATCTGATCTAACTTCTGGAGGCAGTCAAAAATGAGCCTTAGAATTCTTCCCTACCTTATTCCTGTGCTGAGATACAGGCTGCTCCAACCTGCTGTAAAAATGCTTGATTTCGAGAGTGAGCGAAACTAATGAAAACATTGTTGGGGTAAAACCTAAAGGGAAAGACCTAGCACCAAATCCAATTTGCCATCTGATCTAACTTCTGGAGGCAGTCAAAATGAGCCTTAGAATTCTTCCCTACCTTATTCCTGTGCTGAGATACAGGCTGCTCCAACCTGCTGTAAAATGCTTGATGTCGAGAGTGAGCGAAACTAATGAAAACATTGTTGGGGTAAAACCTAAAGGGAAAGACCTAGCACCAAATCCAATTTGCCATCTGATCTAACTTCTGGAGGCAGTCAAAATGAGCCTTAGAATTCTTCCCTACCTTATTCCTGTGCTGAGATACAGGCTGCTCCAACCTGCTGTAAAATGCTTGATTTCGAGAGTGAGCGAAACTAATGAAAACATTGTTGGGGTAAAACCTAAAGGGAAAGACCTAGCACCAAAATCCAATTTGCCATCTGATCTAACTTCTGGAGGCAGTCAAAATGAGCCTTAGAATTCTTCCCTACCTTATTCCTGTGCTGAGATACAGGCTGCTCCAACCTGCTGTAAAATGCTTGATTTCGAGAGTGAGCGAAACTAATGAAAACATTGTTGGGGTAAAACCTAAAGGGAAAGACCTAGCACCAAATCCAATTTGCCATCTGATCTAACTTCTGGAGGCAGTCAAAATGAGCCTTAGAATTCTTCCCTACCTTATTCCTGTGCTGAGATACAGGCTGCTCCAACCTGCTGTAAAATGCTTGATGTCGAGAGTGAGCGAAACTAATGAAAACATTGTTGGGGTAAAACCTAAAGGGAAAGACCTAGCACCAAATCCAATTTGCCATCTGATCTAACTTCTGGAGGCAGTCAAAATGAGCCTTAGAATTCTTCCCTACCTTATTCCTGTGCTGAGATACAGGCTGCTCCAACCTGCTGTAAAATGCTTGATTTCGAGAGTGAGCGAAACTTAATGAAAACATTGTTGGGGTAAAACCTAAAGGGAAAGACCTAGCACCAAATCCAATTTGCCATCTGATCTAACTTCTGGAGGCAGTCAAAATGAGCCTTAGAATTCTTCCCTACCTTATTCCTGTGCTGAGATACAGGCTGCTCCAACCTGCTGTAAAATGCTTGATTTCGAGAGTGAGCGAAACTAATGAAAACATTGTTGGGGTAAAACCTAAAGGGAAAGACCTAGCACCAAATCCAATTTGCCATCTGATCTAACTTCTGGAGGCAGTCAAAATGATCCTTAGAATTCTTCCCTACCTTATTCCTGTGCTGAGATACAGGCTGCTCCAACCTGCTTGTAAAATGCTTGATTTCGAGAGTGAGCGAAACTAATGAAAACATTGTTGGGGTAAAAACCTAAAGGGAAAGACCTAGCACCAAATCCAATTTGCCATCTGATCTAACTTCTGGAGGCAGTCAAAATGAGCCTTAGAATTCTTCCCTACCCTTATTCCTGTGCTGAGATACAGGCTGCTCCAACCTGCTGTAAAATGCTTGATTTCGAGAGTGAGCGAAACTAATGAAAACATTGTTGGGGGTAAAACCTAAAGGGAAAGACCTAGCACCAAATCCAATTTGCCATCTGATCTAACTTCTGGAGGCAGTCAAAATGAGCCTTAGAATTCTTCCCTACCTTATTCCTGTGCTGAGATACAGGCTGCTCCAACCTGCTGTAAAATGCTTGATGTCGAGAGTGAGCGAAACTAATGAAAACATTGTTGGGGTAAAACCTAAAGGGAAAGACCTAGCACCAAATCCAATTTGCCATCTGATCTAACTTCTGGAGGCAGTCAAAATGAGCCTTAGAATTCTTCCCTACCTCATTCCTGTGCTGAGATACAGGCTGCTCCAACCTGCTGTAAAATGCTTGATGTCGAGAGGTGAGCGAAACTAATGAAAACATTGTTGGGGTAAAACCTAAAGGGAAAGACCTAGCACCAAATCCAATTTGCCATCTGATCTAACTTCTGGAGGCAGTTAAAATGAGCCTTAGAATTCTTCCCTACCTTATTCCTGTGCTGAGATACAGGCTGCTCCAACCTGCTGTAAAATGCTTGATTTCGAGAGTGAGCGAAACTAATGAAAACATTGTTGGGGTAAAACCTAAAGGGAAAGACCTAGCACCAAATCCAATTTGCCATCTGATCTAACTTCTGGAGGCAGTCAAAATGATCCTTAGAATTCTTCCCTACCTCATTCCTGTGCTGAGATACAGGCTGCTCCAACCTGCTGTAAAATGCTTGATGTCGATGAGTGAGCGAAACTAATGAAAACATTGTTGGGGTAAAACCTAAAGGGAAAGACCTAGCACCAAATCCAATTTGCCATCTGATCTAACTTCTGGAGGCAGTCAAAATGAGCCTTAGAATTCTTCCCTACCTTATTCCTGTGCTGAGATACAGGCTGCTCCAACCTGCTGTAAAATGCTTGATTTCGAGAGTGAGCGAAACTAATGAAAACATTGTTGGGGTAAAACCTAAAGGGAAAGACCTAGCACCAAATCCAATTTGCCATCTGATCTAACTTCTGGAGGCAGTCAAAATGAGCCTTAGAATTCTTCCCTACCTTATTCCTGTGCTGAGATACAGGCTGCTCCAACCTGCTGTAAAATGCTTGATGTCGAGAGTGAGCGAAACTAATGAAAACATTGTTGGGGTAAAACCTAAAGGGAAAGACCTAGCACCAAATCCAATTTGCCATCTGATCTAACTTCTGGAGGCAGTCAAAATGAGCCTTAGAATTCTTCCCTACCTTATTCCTGTGCTGAGATACAGGCTGCTCCAACCTGCTGTAAAATGCTTGATTTCGAGAGTGAGCGAAACTAATGAAAACATTGTTGGGGTAAAACCTAAAGGGGAAAGACCTAGCACCAAATCCAATTTGCCATCTGATCTAACTTCTGGAGGCAGTCAAAATGAGCCTTAGAATTCTTCCCTACCTTATTCCTGTGCTGAGATACGGCTGCTCCAACCTGCTGTAAAATGCTTGATTTCGAGAGTGAGCGAAACTAATGAAAACATTGTTGGGGTAAAACCTAAAGGGAAAGACCTAGCACCAAATCCAATTTGCCATCTGATCTAACTTCTGGAGGCAGTCAAAATGAGCCTTAGAATTCTTCCCTACCTTATTCCTGTGCTGAGATACAGGCTGCTCCAACCTGCTGTAAAATGCTTGATGTCGAGAGTGAGCGAAACTAATGAAAACATTGTTGGGGTAAAACCTAAAGGGAAAGACCTAGCACCAAATCCAATTTGCCATCTGATCTAACTTCTGGAGGCAGTCAAAATGAGCCTTAGAATTCTTCCCTACCTTATTCCTGTGCTGAGATACAGGCTGCTCCAACCTGCTGTAAAATGCTTGATTTCGAGAGTGAGCGAAACTAATGAAAACATTGTTGGGGTAAAACCTAAAGGGAAAGACCTAGCACCAAATCCAATTTGCCATCTGATCTAACTTCTGGAGGCAGTCAAAATGAGCCTTAGAATTCTTCCCTACCTTATTCCTGTGCTGAGATACAGGCTGCTCCAACCTGCTGTAAAATGCTTGATGTCGAGAGTGAGCGAAACTAATGAAAACATTGTTGGGGTAAAACCTAAAGGGAAAGACCTAGCACCAAATCCAATTTGCCATCTGATCTAACTTCTGGAGGCAGTCAAAATGATCCTTAGAATTCTTCCCTACCTTATTCCTGTGCTGAGATACAGGCTGCTCCAACCTGCTGTAAAATGCTTGATTTCGAGAGTGAGCGAAACTAATGAAAACATTGTTGGGGTAAAACCTAAAGGGAAAGACCTAGCACCAAATCCAATTTGCCATCTGATCTAACTTCTGGAGGCAGTCAAAATGAGCCTTAGAATTCTTCCCTACCTTATTCCTGTGCTGAGATACAGGCTGCTCCAACCTGCTGTAAAATGCTTGATTTCGAGAGTGAGCGAAACTAATGAAAACATTGTTGGGGTAAAACCTAAAGGGAAAGACCTAGCACCAAATCCAATTTGCCATCTGATCTAACTTCTGGAGGCAGTCAAAATGAGCCTTAGAATTCTTCCCTACCTTATTCCTGTGCTGAGATACAGGCTGCTCCAACCTGCTGTAAAATGCTTGATTTCGAGAGTGAGCGAAACTAATGAAAACATTGTTGGGGTAAAACCTAAAGGGAAAGACCTAGCACCAAATCCAATTTGCCATCTGATCTAACTTCTGGAGGCAGTCAAAATGAGCCTTAGAATTCTTCCCTACCTTATTCCTGTGCTGAGATACAGGCTGCTCCAACCTGCTGTAAAATGCTTGATTTCGAGAGTGAGCGAAACTAATGAAAACATTGTTGGGGTAAAACCTAAAGGGAAAGACCTAGCACCAAATCCAATTTGCCATCTGATCTAACTTCTGGAGGCAGTCAAAATGAGCCTTAGAATTCTTCCCTACCTTATTCCTGTGCTGAGATACAGGCTGCTCCAACCTGCTGTCAAATGCTTGATTTCGAGAGTGAGCGAAACTAATGAAAACATTGTTGGGGTAAAACCTAAAGGGAAAGACCTAGCACCAAATCCAATTTGCCATCTGATCTAACTTCTGGAGGCAGTCAAAATGAGCCTTAGAATTCTTCCCTACCTTATTCCTGTGCTGAGATACAGGCTGCTCCAACCTGCTGTAAAATGCTTGATTTCGAGAGTGAGCGAAACTAATGAAAACATTGTTGGGGTAAAACCTAAAGGGAAAGACCTAGCACCAAATCCAATTTGCCATCTGATCTAACTTCTGGAGGCAGTCAAAATGAGCCTTAGAATTCTTCCCTACCTCATTCCTGTGCTGAGATACAGGCTGCTCCAACCTGCTGTAAAATGCTTGATTTCGAGAGTGAGCGAAACTAATGAAAACATTGTTGGGGTAAAACCTAAAGGGAAAGACCTAGCACCAAATCCAATTTGCCATCTGATCTAACTTCTGGAGGCAGTCAAAATGAGCCTTAGAATTCTTCCCTACCTTATTCCTGTGCTGAGATACAGGCTGCTCCAACCTGCTGTAAAATGCTTGATTTCGAGAGTGAGCGAAACTAATGAAAACATTGTTGGGGTAAAACCTAAAGGGAAAGACCTAGCACCAAATCCAATTTGCCATCTGATCTAACTTCTGGAGGCAGTCAAAATGATCCTTACAATTCTTCCCTACCTCATTCCTGTGCTGAGATACAGGCTGCTCCAACCTGCTGTAAAATGCTTGATTTCGAGAGTGAGCGAAACTAATGAAAACATTGTTGGGGTAAAACCTAAAGGGAAAGACCTAGCACCAAATCCAATTTGCCATCTGATCTAACTTCTGGAGGCAGTCAAAATGAGCCTTAGAATTCTTCCCTACCTTATTCCTGTGCTGAGATACAGGCTGCTCCAACCTGCTGTAAAATGCTTGATTTCGAGAGTGAGCGAAACTAATGAAAACATTGTTGGGGTAAAACCTAAAGGGAAAGACCTAGCACCAAATCCAATTTGCCATCTGATCTAACTTCTGGAGGCAGTCAAAATGAGCCTTAGAATTCTTCCCTACCTTATTCCTGTGCTGAGATACAGGCTGCTCCAACCTGCTGTAAAATGCTTGATTTCGAGAGTGAGCGAAAACTAATGAAAACATTGTTGGGGTAAAACCTAAAGGGAAAGACCTAGCACCAAATCCAATTTGCCATCTGATCTAACTTCTGGAGGCAGTCAAAATGATCCTTAGAATTCTTCCCTACCTTATTCCTGTGCTGAGATACAGGCTGCTCCAACCTGCTGTAAAATGCTTGATTTCGAGAGTGAGCGAAACTAATGAAAACATTGCTGGGGTAAAACC
>NW_027144419.1:0-37770 GCF_026170545.1 Melanerpes formicivorus | reverse complement strand
TTCCCTTTAGGTTTTACCCCAACAATGTTTTCATTAGTTTCGCTCACTCTTGACATCAGCATTTTACAGCAGGTTGGAGCAGCATGTATCTCCAGCACAGGAATAAGGTAGGGAAGAATTCTAAGGATCATTTTTGACTGCCTCCAGAAGTTAGATCAGATGGCAAATTGGATTGGTGGCTAGTCCTTCCCTTTAGGTTTTACCCCAACAATGTTTTCATTAGTTTCGCTCACTCTCGAAATCAAGCATTTTACAGCAGGTTGGAGCAGCCTGTATCTCAGCACAGGAATAAGGTAGGGAAGAATTCTAAGGATCATTTTGACTGCCTCCAGAAGTTAGATCAGATGGCAAATTGGATTTGGTGCTAGGTCTTTCCCTTTAGGTTTTACCCCAACAATGTTTTCATTAGTTTCGCTCACTCTCGAAATCAAGCATTTTACAGCAGGTTGGAGCAGCCTGTATCTCAGCCCAGGAATAAGGTAGGGAAGAATTCTAAGGATCATTTTGACTGCCTCCAGAAGTTAGATCAGATGGCAAATTGGATTTGGTGCTAGGTCTTTCCCTTTAGGTTTTACCCCAACAATGTTTTCATTAGTTCGCTCACCTCTCGAAATCAAGCATTTTACAGCAGGTTGGAGCAGCCTGTATCTCAGCACAGGAATAAGGTAGGGAAGAATTCTAAGGATCATTTTGACTGCCTCCAGAAGTTAGATCAGATGGCAAATTGGATTTGGTGCTAGGTCTTTCCCTTTAGGTTTTACCCCAACAATGTTTTCATTAGTTCGCTCACTCTCGAAATCAAGCATTTTACAGCAGGTTGGAGCAGCCTGTATCTCAGCACAGGAATAAGGTAGGGAAGAATTCTAAGGATCATTTTGACTGCCTCCAGAAGTTAGATCAGATGGCAAATTGGATTTGGTGCTAGGTCTTTCCCTTTAGGTTTTACCCCAACAATGTTTTCATTAGTTTCGCTCACTCTCGAAATCAAGCATTTTACAGCAGGTTGGAGCAGCCTGTATCTCAGCACAGGAATAAGGTAGGGAAGAATTCTAAGGATCATTTTGACTGCCTCCAGAAGTTAGATCAGATGGCAAATTGGATTTGGTGCTAGGGTCTTTCCCTTTAGGTTTTACCCCAACAATGTTTTCATTAGTTTCGCTCACTCTCGAAATCAAGCATTTTTACAGGCAGGTTGGAGCAGCCTGTATCTCAGCACAGGAATAAGGTAGGGAAGAATTCTAAGGATCATTTTGACTGCCTCCAGAAGTTAGATCAGATGGCCAATTGGATTTGGTGCTAGGTCTTTCCCTTTAGGTTTTACCCCAACAATGTTTTCATTAGTTTCGCTCACTCTCGAAATCAAGCATTTTACAGCAGGTTGGAGCAGCCTGTATCTCAGCACAGGAATAAGGTAGGGAAGAATTCTAAGGATCATTTTGACTGCCTCCAGAAGTTAGATCAGATGGCAAATTGGATTTGGTGCTAGGTCTTTCCCTTTAGGTTTTACCCCAACAATGTTTTCATTAGTTTCGCTCACTCTCGAAATCAAGCATTTTACAGCAGGTTGGAGCAGCCTGTATCTCAGCACAGGAATAAGGTAGGGAAGAATTCTAAGGATCATTTTGACTGCCTCCAGAAGTTAGATCAGATGGCAAATTGGATTTGGTGCTAGGTCTTTCCCTTTAGGTTTTACCCCAACAATGTTTTCATTAGTTTCGCTCACTCTCGAAATCAAGCATTTTACAGCAGGTTGGAGCAGCCTGTATCTCTAGCACAGGAATAAGGTAGGGAAGAATTCTAAGGATCATTTTGACTGCCTCCAGAAGTTAGATCAGATGGCAAATTGGATTTGGTGCTAGGTCTTTCCCTTTAGGTTTTACCCCAACAATGTTTTCATTAGTTTCGCTCACCTCTCGAAATCAAGCATTTTACAGCAGGTTGGAGCAGCCTGTATCTCAGCACAGGAATAAGGTAGGGAAGAATTCTAAGGATCATTTTGACTGCCTCCAGAAGTTAGATCAGATGGCAAATTGGATTTGGTGCTAGGTCTTTCCCTTTAGGTTTTACCCCAACAATGTTTTCATTAGTTTCGCTCACTCTCGAAATCAAGCATTTTACAGCAGGTTGGAGCAGCCTGTATCTCAGCACAGGAATAAGGTAGGGAAGAATTCTAAGGATCATTTTGACTGCCTCCAGAAGTTAGATCAGATGGCAAATTGGATTTGGTGCTAGGTCTTTCCCTTTAGGTTTTACGCCCCAACAATGTTTTCATTAGTTTCGCTCACTCTCGAAATCAAGCATTTTACAGCAGGTTGGAGCAGCCTGTATCTCAGCACAGGAATAAGGTAGGGAAGAATTCTAAGGATCATTTTGACTGCCTCCAGAAGTTAGATCAGATGCAAATTGGATTTGGTGCTAGGTCTTTCCCTTTAGGTTTTACCCCAACAATGTTTTCATTAGTTTCGCTCACTCTCGAAATCAAGCATTTTACAGCAGGTTGGAGCAGCCTGTATCTCAGCACAGGAATAAGGTAGGGAAGAATTCTAAGGATCATTTTGACTGCCTCCAGAAGTTAGATCAGATGGCAAATTGGATTTGGTGCTAGGTCTTTCCCTTTAGGTTTTACCCCAACAATGTTTTCATTAGTTTCGCTCACTCTCGAAATCAAGCATTTTACAGCAGGTTGGAGCAGCCTGTATCTCAGCACAGGAATAAGGTAGGGAAGAATTCTAAGGATCATTTTGACTGCCTCCAGAAGTTAGATCAGATGGCAAATTGGATTTGGTGCTAGGTCTTTCCCTTTAGGTTTTACCCCAACAATGTTTTCATTAGTTTCGCTCACTCTCGAAATCAAGCATTTTACAGCAGGTTGAGCAGCCTGTATCTCAGCACAGGAATAAGGTAGGGAAGAATTCTAAGGATCATTTTGACTGCCTCCAGAAGTTTAGATCAGATGGCAAATTGGATTTGGTGCTAGGTCTTTCCCTTTAGGTTTTACCCCAACAATGTTTTCATTAGTTTCGCTCACTCTCGAAATCAAGCATTTTACAGCAGGTTGGAGCAGCCTGTATCTCAGCACAGGAATAAGGTAGGGAAGAATTCTAAGGATCATTTTGACTGCCTCCAGAAGTTAGATCAGATGGCAAATTGGATTTGGTGCTAGGTCTTTCCCTTTAGGTTTACCCCAACAATGTTTTCATTAGTTTCGCTCACTTCTCGAAATCAGCATTTTACAGCAGGTTGGAGCAGCCTGTATCTCAGCACAGGAATAAGGTAGGGAAGAATTCTAAGGATCATTTTGACTGCCGTCCAGAAGTTAGATCAGATGGCAAATTGGATTTGGTGCTAGGTCTTTCCCTTTAGGTTTTACCCCAACAATGTTTTCATTAGTTTCGCTCACTCTCGAAATCAAGCATTTTACAGCAGGTTGGAGCAGCCTGTATCTCAGCACAGGAATAAGGTAGGGAAGAATTCTAAGGATCATTTTGACTGCCTCCAGAAGTTAGATCAGATGGCAAATTGGATTTGGTGCTAGGTCTTTCCCTTTAGGTTTTACCCCCAACAATGTTTTCATTAGTTTCGCTCACTCTCGAAATCAAGCATTTTACAGCAGGTTGGAGCAGCCTGTATCTCAGCACAGGAATAAGGTAGGGAAGAATTCTAAGGATCATTTTGACTGCCTCCAGAAGTTAGATCAGATGGCAAATTGGATTTGGTGCTAGGTCTTTCCCTTTAGGTTTTACCCCCAACAATGTTTTCATTAGTTTCGCTCACTCTCGAAATCAAGCATTTTACAGCAGGTTGGAGCAGCCTGTATCTCAGCACAGGAATAAGGTAGGGAAGAATTCTAAGGATCATTTTGACTGCCTCCAGAAGTTAGATCAGATGGCAAATTGGATTTGGTGCTAGGTCTTTCCCTTTAGGTTTTACCCCAACAATGTTTTCATTAGTTTCGCTCACTCTCGAAATCAAGCATTTTACAGCAGGTTGGAGCAGCCTGTATCTCAGCACAGGAATAAGGTAGGGAAGAATTCTAAGGATCATTTTGACTGCCTCCAGAAGTTAGATCAGATGGCAAATTGGATTTGGTGCTAGGTCTTTCCCTTTAGGTTTTACCCCAACAATGTTTTCATTAGTTTCGCTCACTCTCGAAATCAAGCATTTTACAGCAGGTTGGAGCAGCCTGTATCTCAGCACAGGAATAAGGTAGGGAAGAATTCTAAGGATCATTTTGACTGCCTCCAGAAGTTAGATCAGATGGCCAATTGGATTTGGTGCTAGGTCTTTCCCTTTAGGTTTTACCCCAACAATGTTTTCATTAGTTTCGCTCACTCTCGAAATCAAGCATTTTTACAGCAGGTTGGAGCAGCCTGTATCTCAGCACAGGAATAAGGTAGGGAAGAATTCTAAGGATCATTTTGACTGCCTCCAGAAGTTAGATCAGATGGCCAATTGGATTTGGTGCTAGGTCTTTCCCTTTAGGTTTTACCCCAACAATGTTTTCATTAGTTTCGCTCACTCTCGAAATCAAGCATTTTACAGCAGGTTGGAGCAGCCTGTATCTCAGCACAGGAATAAGGTAGGGAAGAATTCTAAGGATCATTTTGACTGCCTCCAGAAGTTAGATCAGATGGCCAATTGGGATTTGGTGCTAGGTCTTTCCCTTTAGGTTTTACCCCAACAATGTTTTCATTAGTTTCGCTCACTCTCGAAATCAAGCATTTTACAGCAGGTTGGAGCAGCCTGTATCTCAGCACAGGAATAAGGTAGGGAAGAATTCTAAGGATCATTTTGACTGCCTCCAGAAGTTAGATCAGATGGCAAATTGGATTTGGTGCTAGGTCTTTCCCTTTAGGTTTTACCCCAACAATGTTTTCATTAGTTTCGCTCACTCTCGAAATCAAGCATTTTACAGCAGGTTGGAGCAGCCTGTATCTCAGCACAGGAATAAGGTAGGGAAGAATTCTAAGGATCATTTTGACTGCCTCCAGAAGTTAGATCAGATGGCAAATTGGATTTGGTGCTAGGTCTTTCCCTTAGGTTTTACCCCCAACAATGTTTTCATTAGTTTCGCTCACTCTCGAAATCAAGCATTTTACAGCAGGTTGGAGCAGCCTGTATCTCAGCACAGGAATAAGGTAGGGAAGAATTCTAAGGATCATTTTGACTGCCTCCAGAAGTTAGATCAGATGGCAAATTGGATTTGGTGCTAGGTCTTTCCCTTTAGGTTTTACCCCAACAATGTTTTCATTAGTTTCGCTCACTCTCGAAATCAAGCATTTTACAGCAGGTTGGAGCAGCCTGTATCTCAGCACAGGAATAAGGTAGGGAAGAATTCTAAGGATCATTTTGGACTGCCTCCAGAAGTTAGATCAGATGGCAAATTGGATTTGGTGCTAGGTCTTTCCCTTTAGGTTTTACCCCAACAATGTTTTCATTAGTTTCGCTCACTCTCGAAATCAAGCATTTTACAGCAGGTTGGAGCAGCCTGTATCTCAGCACAGGAATAAGGTAGGGAAGAATTCTAAGGATCATTTTGACTGCCTCCAGAAGTTAGATCAGATGGCAAATTGGATTTGGTGCTAGGTCTTTCCCTTTAGGTTTTACCCCAACAATGTTTTCATTAGTTTCGCTCACTCTCGAAATCAAGCATTTTACAGCAGGTTGGAGCAGCCTGTATCTCAGCACAGGAATAAGGTAGGGAAGAATTCTAAGGATCATTTTGACTGCCTCCAGAAGTTAGATCAGATGGCAAATTGGATTTGGTGCTAGGTCTTTCCCTTTAGGTTTTACCCCAACAATGTTTTCATTAGTTTCGCTCACTCTCGAAATCAAGCATTTTACAGCAGGTTGGAGCAGCCTGTATCTCAGCACAGGAATAAGGTAGGGAAGAATTCTAAGGATCATTTTGACTGCCTCCAGAAGTTAGATCAGATGGCAAATTGGATTTGGTGCTAGGTCTTTCCCTTTAGGTTTTACCCCAACAATGTTTTCATTAGTTTCGCTCACTCTCGAAATCAAGCATTTTACAGCAGGTTGGAGCAGCCTGTATCTCAGCACAGGAATAAGGTAGGGAAGAATTCTAAGGATCATTTTGACTGCCTCCAGAAGTTAGATCAGATGGCAAATTGGATTTGGTGCTAGGTCTTTCCCTTTAGGTTTTACCCCAACAATGTTTTCATTAGTTTCGCTCACTCTCGAAATCAAGCATTTTACAGCAGGTTGGAGCAGCCTGTATCTCAGCACAGGAATAAGGTAGGGAAGAATTCTAAGGATCATTTTGACTGCCTCCAGAAGTTAGATCAGATGGCAAATTGGATTTGGTGCTAGGTCTTTCCCTTAGGTTTTACCCCAACAATGTTTTCATTAGTTTCGCTCACTCTCGAAATCAAGCATTTTACAGCAGGTTGGAGCAGCCTGTATCTCAGCACAGGAATAAGGTAGGGAAGAATTCTAAGGATCATTTTTGACTGCCTCCAGAAGTTAGATCAGATGGCAAATTGGATTTGGTGCTAGGTCTTTCCCTTTAGGTTTTACCCCAACAATGTTTTCATTAGTTTCGCTCACTCTCGAAATCAAGCATTTTACAGCAGGTTGGAGCAGCCTGTATCTCAGCACAGGAATAAGGTAGGGAAGAATTCTAAGGATCATTTTGACTGCCTCCAGAAGTTAGATCAGATGGCAAATTGGATTTGGTGCAGGTCTTTCCCTTTAGGTTTTACCCCAACAATGTTTTCATTAGTTTCGCTCACTCTCGAAATCAAGCATTTTACAGCAGGTTGGAGCAGCCTGTATCTCAGCACAGGAATAAGGTAGGGAAGAATTCTAAGGATCATTTTGACTGCCTCCAGAAGTTAGATCAGATGGCAAATTGGATTTGGTGCTAGGTCTTTCCCTTTAGGTTTTACCCCAACAATGTTTTCATTAGTTTCGCTCACTCTCGAAATCAAGCATTTTACAGCAGGTTGGAGCAGCCTGTATCTCAGCACAGGAATAAGGTAGGGAAGAATTCTAAGGATCATTTTGACTGCCTCCAGAAGTTAGATCAGATGGCAAATTGGATTTGGTGCTAGGTCTTTCCCTTTAGGTTTTTACCCCAACAATGTTTTCATTAGTTTCGCTCACTCTCGAAATCAAGCATTTTACAGCAGGTTGGAGCAGCCTGTATCTCAGCACAGGAATAAGGTAGGGAAGAATTCTAAGGATCATTTTGACTGCCTCCAGAAGTTAGATCAGATGGCAAATTGGATTTGGTGCTAGGTCTTTCCCTTTAGGTTTTACCCCAACAATGTTTTCATTAGTTTCGCTCACTCTCGAAATCAAGCATTTTACAGCAGGTTGGAGCAGCCTGTATCTCAGCACAGGAATAAGGTAGGGAAGAATTCTAAGGACTCATTTTGACTGCCTCCAGAAGTTAGATCAGATGGCAAATTGGATTTGGTGCTAGGTCTTTCCCTTTAGGTTTTACCCCAACAATGTTTTCATTAGTTTCGCTCACTCTCGAAATCAAGCATTTTACAGCAGGTTGGAGCAGCCTGTATCTCAGCACAGGAATAAGGTAGGGAAGAATTCTAAGGATCATTTTGACTGCCTCCAGAAGTTAGATCAGATGGCAAAATTGGATTTGGTGCTAGGTCTTTCCCTTTAGGTTTTACCCCAACAATGTTTTCATTAGTTTCGCTCACTCTCGAAATCAAGCATTTTACAGCAGGTTGGAGCAGCCTGTATCTCAGCACAGGAATAAGGTAGGGAAGAATTCTAAGGATCATTTTGACTGCCTCCAGAAGTTAGATCAGATGGCAAATTGGATTTGGTGCTAGGTCTTTCCCTTTAGGTTTTACCCCAACAATGTTTTCATTAGTTTCGCTCACTCTCGAAATCAAGCATTTTACAGCAGGTTGGAGCAGCCTGTATCTCAGCACAGGAATAAGGTAGGGAAGAATTCTAAGGATCATTTTGACTGCCTCCAGAAGTTAGATCAGATGGCAAATTGGATTTGGTGCTAGGTCTTTCCCTTTAGGTTTTACCCCAACAATGTTTTCATTAGTTTCGCTCACTCTCGAAATCAAGCATTTTACAGCAGGTTGGAGCAGCCTGTATCTCAGCACAGGAATAAGGTAGGGAAGAATTCTAAGGATCATTTTGACTGCCTCCAGAAGTTAGATCAGATGGCAAATTGGATTTGGTGCTAGGTCTTTCCCTTTAGGTTTTACCCCAACAATGTTTTCATTAGTTTCGCTCACTCTCGAAATCAAGCATTTACAGCAGGTTGGAGCAGCCTGTATCTCAGCACAGGAATAAGGTAGGGAAGAATTCTAAGGATCATTTTGACTGCCTCCAGAAGTTAGATCAGATGGCAAATTGGATTTGGTGCTAGGTCTTTCCCTTTAGGTTTTTACCCCAACAATGTTTTCATTAGTTTCGCTCACTCTCGAAATCAAGCATTTTACAGCAGGTTGGAGCAGCCTGTATCTCAGCACAGGAATAAGGTAGGGAAGAATTCTAAGGATCATTTTGACTGCCTCCAGAAGTTAGATCAGATGGCAAATTGGATTTGGTGCTAGGTCTTTCCCTTTAGGTTTTACCCCAACAATGTTTTCATTAGTTTCGCTCACTCTCGAAATCAAGCATTTTACAGCAGGTTGGAGCAGCCTGTATCTCAGCACAGGAATAAGGTAGGGAAGAATTCTAAGGATCATTTTGACTGCCTCCAGAAGTTAGATCAGATGGCAAATTGGATTTGGTGCTAGGTCTTTCCCTTTAGGTTTTACCCCAACAATGTTTTCATTAGTTTCGCTCACTCTCGAAATCAAGCATTTTACAGCAGGTTGGAGCAGCCTGTATCTCAGCACAGGAATAAGGTAGGGAAGAATTCTAAGGATCATTTTGACTGCCTCCAGAAGTTAGATCAGATGGCAAATTGGATTTGGTGCTAGGTCTTTCCCTTTAGGTTTTACCCCAACAATGTTTTCATTAGTTTCGCTCACTCTCGAAATCAAGCATTTTACAGCAGGTTGGAGCAGCCTGTATCTCAGCACAGGAATAAGGTAGGGAAGAATTCTAAGGATCATTTTGACTGCCTCCAGAAGTTAGATCAGATGGCAAATTGGATTTGGTGCTAGGTCTTTCCCTTTAGGTTTTACCCCAACAATGTTTTCATTAGTTTCGCTCACTCTCGAAATCAAGCATTTTACAGCAGGTTGGAGCAGCCTGTATCTCAGCACAGGAATAAGGTAGGGAAGAATTCTAAGGATCATTTTGACTGCCTCCAGAAGTTAGATCAGATGGCAAATTGGATTTGGTGCTAGGTCTTTCCCTTTAGGTTTTACCCCAACAATGTTTTCATTAGTTTCGCTCACTCTCGAAATCAAGCATTTTACAGCAGGTTGGAGCAGCCTGTATCTCAGCACAGGAATAAGGTAGGGAAGAATTCTAAGGCTCATTTTGACTGCCTCCAGAAGTTAGATCAGATGGCAAATTGGATTTGGTGCTAGGTCTTTCCCTTTAGGTTTTACCCCAACAATGTTTTCATTAGTTTCGCTCACTCTCGAAATCAAGCATTTTACAGCAGGTTGGAGCAGCCTGTATCTCAGCACAGGAATAAGGTAGGGAAGAATTCAAACACTCATTTTGACTGCCTCCAGAAGTTAGATCAGATGGCAAATTGGATTTGGTGCTAGGTCTTTCCCTTTAGGTTTTACCCCAACAATGTTTTCATTAGTTTCGCTCACTCTCGAAATCAAGCATTTTACAGCAGGTTGGAGCAGCCTGTATCTCAGCACAGGAATAAGGTAGGGAAGAATTCTAAGGATCATTTTTGACTGCCTCCAGAAGTTAGATCAGATGGCCAAATTGGATTTGGTGCTAGGTCTTTCCCTTTAGGTTTTACCCCAACAATGTTTTCATTAGTTTCGCTCACTCTCGAAATCAAGCATTTTACAGCAGGTTGGAGCAGCCTGTATCTCAGCACAGGAATAAGGTAGGGAAGAATTCTAAGGATCATTTTGACTGCCTCCAGAAGTTAGATCAGATGGCAAATTGGATTTGGTGCTAGGTCTTTCCCTTTAGGTTTTACCCCAACAATGTTTTCATTAGTTTCGCTCACCTCTCGAAATCAAGCATTTTACAGCAGGTTGGAGCAGCCTGTATCTCAGCACAGGAATAAGGTAGGGAAGAATTCTAAGGCTCATTTTGACTGCCTCCAGAAGTTAGATCAGATGGCAAATTGGATTTGGTGCTAGGGTCTTTCCCTTTAGGTTTTACCCCAACAATGTTTTCATTAGTTTCGCTCACTCTCGAAATCAAGCATTTTACAGCAGGTTGGAGCAGCCTGTATCTCAGCACAGGAATAAGGTAGGGAAGAATTCTAAGGATCATTTTGACTGCCTCCAGAAGTTAGATCAGATGGCAAATTGGATTTGGTGCTAGGTCTTTCCCTTTAGGTTTTACCCCCAACAATGTTTTCATTAGTTTCGCTCACTCTCGAAATCAAGCATTTTACAGCAGGTTGGAGCAGCCTGTATCTCAGCACAGGAATAAGGTAGGGAAGAATTCTAAGGATCATTTTGACTGCCTCCAGAAGTTAGATCAGATGGCAAATTGGATTTGGTGCTAGGTCTTTCCCTTTAGGTTTTACCCCAACAATGTTTTCATTAGTTTTCGCTCACTCTCGAAATCAAGCATTTTACAGCAGGTTGGAGCAGCCTGTATCTCAGCACAGGAATAAGGTAGGGAAGAATTCTAAGGATCATTTTGACTGCCTCCAGAAGTTAGATCAGATGGCAAATTGGATTTGGTGCTAGGTCTTTCCCTTTAGGTTTTACCCCAACAATGTTTTCATTAGTTTCGCTCACTCTCGAAATCAAGCATTTTACAGCAGGTTGGAGCAGCCTGTATCTCAGCACAGGAATAAGGTAGGGAAGAATTCTAAGGATCATTTTGACTGCCTCCAGAAGTTAGATCAGATGGCAAATTGGATTTGGTGCTAGGTCTTTCCCTTTAGGTTTTACCCCAACAATGTTTTCATTAGTTTCGCTCACTCTCGAAATCAAGCATTTTACAGCAGGTTGGAGCAGCCTGTATCTCAGCACAGGAATAAGGTAGGGAAGAATTCTAAGGATCATTTTGACTGCCTCCAGAAGTTAGATCAGATGGCAAATTGGATTTGGTGCTAGGTCTTTCCCTTTAGGTTTTACCCCAACAATGTTTTCATTAGTTTCGCTCACTCTCGAAATCAAGCATTTTACAGCAGGTTGGAGCAGCCTGTATCTCAGCACAGGAATAAGGTAGGGAAGAATTCTAAGGATCATTTTGACTGCCTCCAGAAGTTAGATCAGATGGCAAATTGGATTTGGTGCTAGGTCTTTCCCTTTAGGTTTTACCCCAACAATGTTTTCATTAGTTTCGCTCACTCTCGAAATCAAGCATTTTACAGCAGGTTGGAGCAGCCTGTATCTCAGCACAGGAATAAGGTAGGGAAGAATTCTAAGGATCATTTTGACTGCCTCCAGAAGTTAGATCAGATGGCAAATGGGATTTGGTGCTAGGTCTTTCCCTTTAGGTTTTACCCCAACAATGTTTTCATTAGTTTCGCTCACTCTCGAAATCAAGCATTTTACAGCAGGTTGGAGCAGCCTGTATCTCAGCACAGGAATAAGGTAGGGAAGAATTCTAAGGATCATTTTGACTGCCTCCAGAAGTTAGATCAGATGGCAAATTGGATTTGGTGCTAGGTCTTTCCCTTTAGGTTTTACCCCAACAATGTTTTCATTAGTTTCGCTCACTCTCGAAATCAAGCATTTTACAGCAGGTTGGAGCAGCCTGTATCTCAGCACAGGAATAAGGTAGGGAAGAATTCTAAGGATCATTTTGACTGCCTCCAGAAGTTAGATCAGATGGCAAATTGGATTTGGTGCTAGGTCTTTCCCTTTAGGTTTTACCCCAACAATGTTTTCATTAGTTTCGCTCACTCTCGAAATCAAGCATTTTACAGCAGGTTGGAGCAGCCTGTATCTCAGCACAGGAATAAGGTAGGGAAGAATTCAAATACTCATTTTGACTGCCTCCAGAAGTTAGATCAGATGGCAAATTGGATTTGGTGCTAGGTCTTTCCCTTTAGGTTTTACCCCAACAATGTTTTCATTAGTTTCGCTCACTCTCGAAATCAAGCATTTTACAGCAGGTTGGAGCAGCCTGTATCTCAGCACAGGAATAAGGTAGGGAAGAATTCTAAGGATCATTTTGACTGCCTCCAGAAGTTAGATCAGATGGCAAATTGGATTTGGTGCTAGGTCTTTCCCTTTAGGTTTTACCCCAACAATGTTTTCATTAGTTTCGCTCACTCTCGAAATCAAGCATTTTACAGCAGGTTGGAGCAGCCTGTATCTCAGCACAGGAATAAGGTAGGGAAGAATTCTAAGGATCATTTTGACTGCCTCCAGAAGTTAGATCAGATGGCAAATTGGATTTGGTGCTAGGTCTTTCCCTTTAGGTTTTACCCCAACAATGTTTTCATTAGTTTCGCTCACTCTCGAAATCAAGCATTTTACAGCAGGTTGGAGCAGCCTGTATCTCAGCACAGGAATAAGGTAGGGAAGAATTCAAATACTCATTTTGACTGCCTCCAGAAGTTAGATCAGATGGCCAATTGGATTTGGTGCTAGGTCTTTCCCTTTAGGTTTTACCCCAACAATGTTTTCATTAGTTTCGCTCACTCTCGAAATCAAGCATTTTACAGCAGGTTGGAGCAGCCTGTATCTCAGCACAGGAATAAGGTAGGGAAGAATTCTAAGGATCATTTTGACTGCCTCCAGAAGTTAGATCAGATGGCAAATTGGATTTGGTGCTAGGTCTTTCCCTTTAGGTTTTACCCCAACAATGTTTTCATTAGTTTCGCTCACTCTCGAAATCAAGCATTTTACAGCAGGTTGGAGCAGCCTGTATCTCAGCACAGGAATAAGGTAGGGAAGAATTCTAAGGATCATTTTGACTGCCTCCAGAAGTTAGATCAGATGGCAAATTGGATTTGGTGCTAGGTCTTTCCCTTTAGGTTTTACCCCAACAATGTTTTCATTAGTTTCGCTCACTCTCGAAATCAAGCATTTTACAGCAGGTTGGAGCAGCCTGTATCTCAGCACAGGAATAAGGTAGGGAAGAATTCTAAGGATCATTTTGACTGCCTCCAGAAGTTAGATCAGATGGCAAATTGGATTTGGTGCTAGGTCTTTCCCTTTAGGTTTTACCCCAACAATGTTTTCATTAGTTTCGCTCACTCTCGAAATCAAGCATTTTACAGCAGGTTGGAGCAGCCTGTATCTCAGCACAGGAATAAGGTAGGGAAGAATTCTAAGGATCATTTTGACTGCCTCCAGAAGTTAGATCAGATGGCAAATTGGATTTGGTGCTAGGTCTTTCCCTTTAGGTTTTACCCCAACAATGTTTTCATTAGTTTCGCTCACTCTCGAAATCAAGCATTTTACAGCAGGTTGGAGCAGCCTGTATCTCAGCACAGGAATAAGGTAGGGAAGAATTCTAAGGATCATTTTGACTGCCTCCAGAAGTTAGATCAGATGCTAAATTGGATTTGGTGCTAGGTCTTTCCCTTTAGGTTTTACCCCAACAATGTTTTCATTAGTTTCGCTCACTCTTGAAATCAAGCATTTTACAGCAGGTTGGAGCAGCCTGTATCTCAGCACAGGAATAAGGTAGGGAAGAATTCTAAGGATCATTTTGACTGCCTCCAGAAGTTAGATCAGATGGCAAATTGGATTTGGTGCTAGGTCTTTCCCTTTAGGTTTTACCCCAACAATGTTTTCATTAGTTTCGCTCACTCTCGAAATCAAGCATTTTACAGCAGGTTGGAGCAGCCTGTATCTCAGCACAGGAATAAGGTAGGGAAGAATTCTAAGGATCATTTTGACTGCCTCCAGAAGTTAGATCAGATGGCAAATTGGATTTGGTGCTAGGTCTTTCCCTTTAGGTTTTACCCCAACAATGTTTTCATTAGTTTCGCTCACTCTCGAAATCAAGCATTTTACAGCAGGTTGGAGCAGCCTGTATCTCAGCACAGGAATAAGGTAGGGAAGAATTCTAAGGATCATTTTGACTGCCTCCAGAAGTTAGATCAGATGGCAAATTGGATTTGGTGCTAGGTCTTTCCCTTTAGGTTTCACCCCAACAATGTTTTCATTAGTTTCGCTCACTCTCGAAATCAAGCATTTTACAGCAGGTTGGAGCAGCCTGTATCTCAGCACAGGAATAAGGTAGGGAAGAATTCTAAGGATCATTTTGACTGCCTCCAGAAGTTAGATCAGATGGCAAATTGGATTTGGTGCTAGGTCTTTCCCTTTAGGTTTTACCCCAACAATGTTTTCATTAGTTTCGCTCACTCTCGAAATCAAGCATTTTACAGCAGGTTGGAGCAGCCTGTATCTCAGCACAGGAATAAGGTAGGGAAGAATTCTAAGGATCATTTTGACTGCCTCCAGAAGTTAGATCAGATGGCAAATTGGATTTGGTGCTAGGTCTTTCCCTTTAGGTTTTACCCCAACAATGTTTTCATTAGTTTCGCTCACTCTCGAAATCAAGCATTTTACAGCAGGTTGGAGCAGCCTGTATCTCAGCACAGGAATAAGGTAGGGAAGAATTCTAAGGATCATTTTGACTGCCTCCAGAAGTTAGATCAGATGGCAAATTGGATTTGGTGCTAGGTCTTTCCCTTTAGGTTTTACCCCAACAATGTTTTCATTAGTTTCGCTCACTCTCGAAATCAAGCATTTTACAGCAGGTTGGAGCAGCCTGTATCTCAGCACAGGAATAAGGTAGGGAAGAATTCTAAGGATCATTTTGACTGCCTCCAGAAGTTAGATCAGATGGCAAATTGGATTTGGTGCTAGGTCTTTCCCTTTAGGTTTTACCCCAACAATGTTTTCATTAGTTTCGCTCACTCTCGAAATCAAGCATTTTACAGCAGGTTGGAGCAGCCTGTATCTCAGCACAGGAATAAGGTAGGGAAGAATTCTAAGGATCATTTTGACTGCCTCCAGAAGTTAGATCAGATGGCAAATTGGATTTGGTGCTAGGTCTTTCCCTTTAGGTTTTACCCCAACAATGTTTTCATTAGTTTCGCTCACTCTCGAAATCAAGCATTTTACAGCAGGTTGGAGCAGCCTGTATCTCAGCACAGGAATAAGGTAGGGAAGAATTCTAAGGATCATTTTGACTGCCTCCAGAAGTTAGATCAGATGGCAAATTGGATTTGGTGCTAGGTCTTTCCCTTTAGGTTTTACCCCAACAATGTTTTCATTAGTTTCGCTCACTCTCGAAATCAAGCATTTTACAGCAGGTTGGAGCAGCCTGTATCTCAGCACAGGAATAAGGTAGGGAAGAATTCTAAGGATCATTTTGACTGCCTCCAGAAGTTAGATCAGATGGCAAATTGGATTTGGTGCTAGGTCTTTCCCTTTAGGTTTTACCCCAACAATGTTTTCATTAGTTTCGCTCACTCTCGAAATCAAGCATTTTACAGCAGGTTGGAGCAGCCTGTATCTCAGCACAGGAATAAGGTAGGGAAGAATTCTAAGGATCATTTTGACTGCCTCCAGAAGTTAGATCAGATGGCAAATTGGATTTGGTGCTAGGTCTTTCCCTTTAGGTTTTACCCCAACAATGTTTTCATTAGTTTCGCTCACTCTCGAAATCAAGCATTTTACAGCAGGTTGGAGCAGCCTGTATCTCAGCACAGGAATAAGGTAGGGAAGAATTCAAATACTCATTTTGACCGCCTCCAGAAGTTAGATCAGATGGCAAATTGGATTTGGTGCTAGGTCTTTCCCTTTAGGTTTTACCCCAACAATGTTTTCATTAGTTTCGCTCACTCTCGAAATCAAGCATTTTACAGCAGGTTGGAGCAGCCTGTATCTCAGCACAGGAATAAGGTAGGGAAGAATTCTAAGGATCATTTTGACTGCCTCCAGAAGTTAGATCAGATGGCAAATTGGATTTGGTGCTAGGTCTTTCCCTTTAGGTTTTACCCCAACAATGTTTTCATTAGTTTTGCTCACTCTCGAAATCAGGCATTTTACAGCAGGTTGGAGCAGCCTGTATCTCAGCACAGGAATAAGGTAGGGAAGAATTCTAAGGATCATTTTGACTGCCTCCAGAAGTTAGATCAGATGGCAAATTGGATTTGGTGCTAGGTCTTTCCCTTTAGGTTTTACCCCAACAATGTTTTCATTAGTTTCGCTCACTCTCGAAATCAAGCATTTTACAGCAGGTTGGAGCAGCCTGTATCTCAGCACAGGAATAAGGTAGGGAAGAATTCTAAGGATCATTTTGACTGCCTCCAGAAGTTAGATCAGATGGCAAATTGGATTTGGTGCTAGGTCTTTCCCTTTAGGTTTTACCCCAACAATGTTTTCATTAGTTTCGCTCACTCTCGAAATCAAGCATTTTACAGCAGGTTGGAGCAGCCTGTATCTCAGCACAGGAATAAGGTAGGGAAGAATTCTAAGGATCATTTTGACTGCCTCCAGAAGTTAGATCAGATGGCAAATTGGATTTGGTGCTAGGTCTTTCCCTTTAGGTTTTACCCCAACAATGTTTTCATTAGTTTCGCTCACTCTCGAAATCAAGCATTTTACAGCAGATTGGAGCAGCCTGTATCTCAGCACAGGAATAAGGTAGGGAAGAATTCCAATACTCATTTTGACTGCCTCCAGAAGTTAGATCAGATGGCAAATTGGATTTGGTGCTAGGTCTTTCCCTTTAGGTTTTACCCCAACAATGTTTTCATTAGTTTCGCTCACTCTCGAAATCAAGCATTTTACAGCAGGTTGGAGCAGCCTGTATCTCAGCACAGGAATAAGGTAGGGAAGAATTCTAAGGATCATTTTGACTGCCTCCAGAAGTTAGATCAGATGGCAAATTGGATTTGGTGCTAGGTCTTTCCCTTTAGGTTTTACCCCAACAATGTTTTCATTAGTTTCGCTCACTCTCGAAATCAAGCATTTTACAGCAGGTTGGAGCAGCCTGTATCTCAGCACAGGAATAAGGTAGGGAAGAATTCTAAGGATCATTTTGACTGCCTCCAGAAGTTAGATCAGATGGCAAATTGGATTTGGTGCTAGGTCTTTCCCTTTAGGTTTTACCCCAACAATGTTTTCATTAGTTTCGCTCACTCTCGAAATCAAGCATTTTACAGCAGGTTGGAGCAGCCTGTATCTCAGCACAGGAATAAGGTAGGGAAGAATTCAAATACTCATTTTGACTGCCTCCAGAAGTTAGATCAGATGGCAAATTGGATTTGGTGCTAGGTCTTTCCCTTTAGGTTTTACCCCAACAATGTTTTCATTAGTTTCGCTCACTCTCGAAATCAAGCATTTTACAGCAGGTTGGAGCAGCCTGTATCTCAGCACAGGAATAAGGTAGGGAAGAATTCTAAGGATCATTTTGACTGCCTCCAGAAGTTAGATCAGATGGCCAATTGGATTTGGTGCTAGGTCTTTCCCTTTAGGTTTTACCCCAACAATGTTTTCATTAGTTTCGCTCACTCTCGAAATCAAGCATTTTACAGCAGGTTGGAGCAGCCTGTATCTCAGCACAGGAATAAGGTAGGGAAGAATTCTAAGGATCATTTTGACTGCCTCCAGAAGTTAGATCAGATGGCAAATTGGATTTGGTGCTAGGTCTTTCCCTTTAGGTTTTACCCCAACAATGTTTTCATTAGTTTCGCTCACTCTCGAAATCAAGCATTTTACAGCAGGTTGGAGCAGCCTGTATCTCAGCACAGGAATAAGGTAGGGAAGAATTCTAAGGATCATTTTGACTGCCTCCAGAAGTTAGATCAGATGGCAAATTGGATTTGGTGCTAGGTCTTTCCCTTTAGGTTTTACCCCAACAATGTTTTCATTAGTTTCGCTCACTCTCGAAATCAAGCATTTTACAGCAGGTTGGAGCAGCCTGTATCTCAGCACAGGAATAAGGTAGGGAAGAATTCTAAGGATCATTTTGACTGCCTCCAGAAGTTAGATCAGATGGCAAATTGGATTTGGTGCTAGGTCTTTCCCTTTAGGTTTTACCCCAACAATGTTTTCATTAGTTTCGCTCACTCTCGAAATCAAGCATTTTACAGCAGGTTGGAGCAGCCTGTATCTCAGCACAGGAATAAGGTAGGGAAGAATTCTAAGGATCATTTTGACTGCCTCCAGAAGTTAGATCAGATGGCAAATTGGATTTGGTGCTAGGTCTTTCCCTTTAGGTTTCACCCCAACAATGTTTTCATTAGTTTCGCTCACTCTCGAAATCAAGCATTTTACAGCAGGTTGGAGCAGCCTGTATCTCAGCACAGGAATAAGGTAGGGAAGAATTCTAAGGATCATTTTGACTGCCTCCAGAAGTTAGATCAGATGGCAAATTGGATTTGGTGCTAGGTCTTTCCCTTTAGGTTTTACCCCAACAATGTTTTCATTAGTTTCGCTCACTCTCGAAATCAAGCATTTTACAGCAGGTTGGAGCAGCCTGTATCTCAGCACAGGAATAAGGTAGGGAAGAATTCTAAGGATCATTTTGACTGCCTCCAGAAGTTAGATCAGATGGCAAATTGGATTTGGTGCTAGGTCTTTCCCTTTAGGTTTTACCCCAACAATGTTTTCATTAGTTTCGCTCACTCTCGAAATCAAGCATTTTACAGCAGGTTGGAGCAGCCTGTATCTCAGCACAGGAATAAGGTAGGGAAGAATTCTAAGGATCATTTTGACTGCCTCCAGAAGTTAGATCAGATGGCAAATTGGATTTGGTGCTAGGTCTTTCCCTTTAGGTTTTACCCCAACAATGTTTTCATTAGTTTCGCTCACTCTCGAAATCAAGCATTTTACAGCAGGTTGGAGCAGCCTGTATCTCAGCACAGGAATAAGGTAGGGAAGAATTCTAAGGATCATTTTGACTGCCTCCAGAAGTTAGATCAGATGGCAAATTGGATTTGGTGCTAGGTCTTTCCCTTTAGGTTTTACCCCAACAATGTTTTCATTAGTTTCGCTCACTCTCGAAATCAAGCATTTTACAGCAGGTTGGAGCAGCCTGTATCTCAGCACAGGAATAAGGTAGGGAAGAATTCTAAGGATCATTTTGACTGCCTCCAGAAGTTAGATCAGATGGCAAATTGGATTTGGTGCTAGGTCTTTCCCTTTAGGTTTTACCCCAACAATGTTTTCATTAGTTTCGCTCACTCTCGAAATCAAGCATTTTACAGCAGGTTGGAGCAGCCTGTATCTCAGCACAGGAATAAGGTAGGGAAGAATTCTAAGGATCATTTTGACTGCCTCCAGAAGTTAGATCAGATGGCAAATTGGATTTGGTGCTAGGTCTTTCCCTTTAGGTTTTACCCCAACAATGTTTTCATTAGTTTCGCTCACTCTCGAAATCAAGCATTTTACAGCAGGTTGGAGCAGCCTGTATCTCAGCACAGGAATAAGGTAGGGAAGAATTCTAAGGATCATTTTGACTGCCTCCAGAAGTTAGATCAGATGGCAAATTGGATTTGGTGCTAGGTCTTTCCCTTTAGGTTTTACCCCAACAATGTTTTCATTAGTTTCGCTCACTCTCGAAATCAAGCATTTTACAGCAGGTTGGAGCAGCCTGTATCTCAGCACAGGAATAAGGTAGGGAAGAATTCTAAGGATCATTTTGACTGCCTCCAGAAGTTAGATCAGATGGCAAATTGGATTTGGTGCTAGGTCTTTCCCTTTAGGTTTTACCCCAACAATGTTTTCATTAGTTTCGCTCACTCTCGAAATCAAGCATTTTACAGCAGGTTGGAGCAGCCTGTATCTCAGCACAGGAATAAGGTAGGGAAGAATTCTAAGGATCATTTTGACTGCCTCCAGAAGTTAGATCAGATGGCAAATTGGATTTGGTGCTAGGTCTTTCCCTTTAGGTTTTACCCCAACAATGTTTTCATTAGTTTCGCTCACTCTCGAAATCAAGCATTTTACAGCAGGTTGGAGCAGCCTGTATCTCAGCACAGGAATAAGGTAGGGAAGAATTCTAAGGATCATTTTGACTGCCTCCAGAAGTTAGATCAGATGGCAAATTGGATTTGGTGCTAGGTCTTTCCCTTTAGGTTTTACCCCAACAATGTTTTCATTAGTTTCGCTCACTCTCGAAATCAAGCATTTTACAGCAGGTTGGAGCAGCCTGTATCTCAGCACAGGAATAAGGTAGGGAAGAATTCAAATACTCATTTTGACCGCCTCCAGAAGTTAGATCAGATGGCAAATTGGATTTGGTGCTAGGTCTTTCCCTTTAGGTTTTACCCCAACAATGTTTTCATTAGTTTCGCTCACTCTCGAAATCAAGCATTTTACAGCAGGTTGGAGCAGCCTGTATCTCAGCACAGGAATAAGGTAGGGAAGAATTCTAAGGATCATTTTGACTGCCTCCAGAAGTTAGATCAGATGGCAAATTGGATTTGGTGCTAGGTCTTTCCCTTTAGGTTTTACCCCAACAATGTTTTCATTAGTTTTGCTCACTCTCGAAATCAGGCATTTTACAGCAGGTTGGAGCAGCCTGTATCTCAGCACAGGAATAAGGTAGGGAAGAATTCTAAGGATCATTTTGACTGCCTCCAGAAGTTAGATCAGATGGCAAATTGGATTTGGTGCTAGGTCTTTCCCTTTAGGTTTTACCCCAACAATGTTTTCATTAGTTTCGCTCACTCTCGAAATCAAGCATTTTACAGCAGGTTGGAGCAGCCTGTATCTCAGCACAGGAATAAGGTAGGGAAGAATTCTAAGGATCATTTTGACTGCCTCCAGAAGTTAGATCAGATGGCAAATTGGATTTGGTGCTAGGTCTTTCCCTTTAGGTTTTACCCCAACAATGTTTTCATTAGTTTCGCTCACTCTCGAAATCAAGCATTTTACAGCAGGTTGGAGCAGCCTGTATCTCAGCACAGGAATAAGGTAGGGAAGAATTCTAAGGATCATTTTGACTGCCTCCAGAAGTTAGATCAGATGGCAAATTGGATTTGGTGCTAGGTCTTTCCCTTTAGGTTTTACCCCAACAATGTTTTCATTAGTTTCGCTCACTCTCGAAATCAAGCATTTTACAGCAGATTGGAGCAGCCTGTATCTCAGCACAGGAATAAGGTAGGGAAGAATTCCAATACTCATTTTGACTGCCTCCAGAAGTTAGATCAGATGGCAAATTGGATTTGGTGCTAGGTCTTTCCCTTTAGGTTTTACCCCAACAATGTTTTCATTAGTTTCGCTCACTCTCGAAATCAAGCATTTTACAGCAGGTTGGAGCAGCCTGTATCTCAGCACAGGAATAAGGTAGGGAAGAATTCTAAGGATCATTTTGACTGCCTCCAGAAGTTAGATCAGATGGCAAATTGGATTTGGTGCTAGGTCTTTCCCTTTAGGTTTTACCCCAACAATGTTTTCATTAGTTTCGCTCACTCTCGAAATCAAGCATTTTACAGCAGGTTGGAGCAGCCTGTATCTCAGCACAGGAATAAGGTAGGGAAGAATTCTAAGGATCATTTTGACTGCCTCCAGAAGTTAGATCAGATGGCAAATTGGATTTGGTGCTAGGTCTTTCCCTTTAGGTTTTACCCCAACAATGTTTTCATTAGTTTCGCTCACTCTCGAAATCAAGCATTTTACAGCAGGTTGGAGCAGCCTGTATCTCAGCACAGGAATAAGGTAGGGAAGAATTCAAATACTCATTTTGACTGCCTCCAGAAGTTAGATCAGATGGCAAATTGGATTTGGTGCTAGGTCTTTCCCTTTAGGTTTTACCCCAACAATGTTTTCATTAGTTTCGCTCACTCTCGAAATCAAGCATTTTACAGCAGGTTGGAGCAGCCTGTATCTCAGCACAGGAATAAGGTAGGGAAGAATTCTAAGGATCATTTTGACTGCCTCCAGAAGTTAGATCAGATGGCCAATTGGATTTGGTGCTAGGTCTTTCCCTTTAGGTTTTACCCCAACAATGTTTTCATTAGTTTCGCTCACTCTCGAAATCAAGCATTTTACAGCAGGTTGGAGCAGCCTGTATCTCAGCACAGGAATAAGGTAGGGAAGAATTCTAAGGATCATTTTGACTGCCTCCAGAAGTTAGATCAGATGGCAAATTGGATTTGGTGCTAGGTCTTTCCCTTTAGGTTTTACCCCAACAATGTTTTCATTAGTTTCGCTCACTCTCGAAATCAAGCATTTTACAGCAGGTTGGAGCAGCCTGTATCTCAGCACAGGAATAAGGTAGGGAAGAATTCTAAGGATCATTTTGACTGCCTCCAGAAGTTAGATCAGATGGCAAATTGGATTTGGTGCTAGGTCTTTCCCTTTAGGTTTTACCCCAACAATGTTTTCATTAGTTTCGCTCACTCTCGAAATCAAGCATTTTACAGCAGGTTGGAGCAGCCTGTATCTCAGCACAGGAATAAGGTAGGGAAGAATTCTAAGGATCATTTTGACTGCCTCCAGAAGTTAGATCAGAT
Organism: Melanerpes formicivorus; assembly: GCF_026170545.1. Taxonomy (NCBI): domain Eukaryota; kingdom Metazoa; phylum Chordata; class Aves; order Piciformes; family Picidae; genus Melanerpes; species Melanerpes formicivorus. Next base: position 15,272 of record NW_027144419.1, on the reverse strand, counting down.
GGCAAATTGGATTTGGTGCTAGGTCTTTCCCTTTAGGTTTTACCCCAACAATGTTTTCATTAGTTTCGCTCACTCTCGAAATCAAGCATTTTACAGCAGGTTGGAGCAGCCTGTATCTCAGCACAGGAATAAGGTAGGGAAGAATTCAAATACTCATTTTGACTGCCTCCAGAAGTTAGATCAGATGCTAAATTGGATTTGGTGCTAGGTCTTTCCCTTTAGGTTTTACCCCAACAATGTTTTCATTAGTTTCGCTCACTCTCGAAATCAAGCATTTTACAGCAGGTTGGAGCAGCCTGTATCTCAGCACAGGAATAAGGTAGGGAAGAATTCTAAGGCTCATTTTGACTGCCTCCAGAAGTTAGATCAGATGGCAAATTGGATTTGGTGCTAGGTCTTTCCCTTTAGGTTTTACCCCAACAATGTTTTCATTAGTTTCGCTCACTCTCGAAATCAAGCATTTTACAGCAGGTTGGAGCAGCCTGTATCTCAGCACAGGAATAAGGTAGGGAAGAATTCTAAGGATCATTTTGACTGCCTCCAGAAGTTAGATCAGATGGCAAATTGGATTTGGTGCTAGGTCTTTCCCTTTAGGTTTTACCCCAACAATGTTTTCATTAGTTTCGCTCACTCTCGAAATCAAGCATTTTACAGCAGGTTGGAGCAGCCTGTATCTCAGCACAGGAATAAGGTAGGGAAGAATTCTAAGGATCATTTTGACTGCCTCCAGAAGTTAGATCAGATGGCAAATTGGATTTGGTGCTAGGTCTTTCCCTTTAGGTTTTACCCCAACAATGTTTTCATTAGTTTCGCTCACTCTCGAAATCAAGCATTTTACAGCAGGTTGGAGCAGCCTGTATCTCAGCACAGGAATAAGGTAGGGAAGAATTCAAATACTCATTTTGACCGCCTCCAGAAGTTAGATCAGATGGCAAATTGGATTTGGTGCTAGGTCTTTCCCTTTAGGTTTTACCCCAACAATGTTTTCATTAGTTTCGCTCACTCTCGAAATCAAGCATTTTACAGCAGGTTGGAGCAGCCTGTATCTCAGCACAGGAATAAGGTAGGGAAGAATTCTAAGGATCATTTTGACTGCCTCCAGAAGTTAGATCAGATGGCAAATTGGATTTGGTGCTAGGTCTTTCCCTTTAGGTTTTACCCCAACAATGTTTTCATTAGTTTCGCTCACTCTCGAAATCAAGCATTTTACAGCAGGTTGGAGCAGCCTGTATCTCAGCACAGGAATAAGGTAGGGAAGAATTCTAAGGATCATTTTGACTGCCTCCAGAAGTTAGATCAGATGGCAAATTGGATTTGGTGCTAGGTCTTTCCCTTTAGGTTTTACCCCAACAATGTTTTCATTAGTTTCGCTCACTCTCGAAATCAAGCATTTTACAGCAGGTTGGAGCAGCCTGTATCTCAGCACAGGAATAAGGTAGGGAAGAATTCAAATACTCATTTTGACCGCCTCCAGAAGTTAGATCAGATGGCAAATTGGATTTGGTGCTAGGTCTTTCCCTTTAGGTTTTACCCCAACAATGTTTTCATTAGTTTCGCTCACTCTCGAAATCAAGCATTTTACAGCAGGTTGGAGCAGCCTGTATCTCAGCACAGGAATAAGGTAGGGAAGAATTCTAAGGATCATTTTGACTGCCTCCAGAAGTTAGATCAGATGGCAAATTGGATTTGGTGCTAGGTCTTTCCCTTTAGGTTTTACCCCAACAATGTTTTCATTAGTTTCGCTCACTCTCGAAATCAAGCATTTTACAGCAGGTTGGAGCAGCCTGTATCTCAGCACAGGAATAAGGTAGGGAAGAATTCTAAGGATCATTTTGACTGCCTCCAGAAGTTAGATCAGATGGCAAATTGGATTTGGTGCTAGGTCTTTCCCTTTAGGTTTTACCCCAACAATGTTTTCATTAGTTTCGCTCACTCTCGAAATCAAGCATTTTACAGCAGGTTGGAGCAGCCTGTATCTCAGCACAGGAATAAGGTAGGGAAGAATTCTAAGGATCATTTTGACTGCCTCCAGAAGTTAGATCAGATGGCAAATTGGATTTGGTGCTAGGTCTTTCCCTTTAGGTTTTACCCCAACAATGTTTTCATTAGTTTCGCTCACTCTCGAAATCAAGCATTTTACAGCAGGTTGGAGCAGCCTGTATCTCAGCACAGGAATAAGGTAGGGAAGAATTCTAAGGATCATTTTGACTGCCTCCAGAAGTTAGATCAGATGGCAAATTGGATTTGGTGCTAGGTCTTTCCCTTTAGGTTTTACCCCAACAATGTTTTCATTAGTTTCGCTCACTCTCGAAATCAAGCATTTTACAGCAGGTTGGAGCAGCCTGTATCTCAGCACAGGAATAAGGTAGGGAAGAATTCTAAGGATCATTTTGACTGCCTCCAGAAGTTAGATCAGATGGCAAATTGGATTTGGTGCTAGGTCTTTCCCTTTAGGTTTTACCCCAACAATGTTTTCATTAGTTTCGCTCACTCTCGAAATCAAGCATTTTACAGCAGGTTGGAGCAGCCTGTATCTCAGCACAGGAATAAGGTAGGGAAGAATTCTAAGGATCATTTTGACTGCCTCCAGAAGTTAGATCAGATGGCAAATTGGATTTGGTGCTAGGTCTTTCCCTTTAGGTTTTACCCCAACAATGTTTTCATTAGTTTCGCTCACTCTCGAAATCAAGCATTTTACAGCAGGTTGGAGCAGCCTGTATCTCAGCACAGGAATAAGGTAGGGAAGAATTCTAAGGATCATTTTGACTGCCTCCAGAAGTTAGATCAGATGGCAAATTGGATTTGGTGCTAGGTCTTTCCCTTTAGGTTTTAGCCCAACAATGTTTTCATTAGTTTCGCTCACTCTCGAAATCAAGCATTTTACAGCAGGTTGGAGCAGCCTGTATCTCAGCACAGGAATAAGGTAGGGAAGAATTCTAAGGATCATTTTGACTGCCTCCAGAAGTTAGATCAGATGGCAAATTGGATTTGGTGCTAGGTCTTTCCCTTTAGGTTTTACCCCAACAATGTTTTCATTAGTTTCGCTCACTCTCGAAATCAAGCATTTTACAGCAGGTTGGAGCAGCCTGTATCTCAGCACAGGAATAAGGTAGGGAAGAATTCTAAGGATCATTTTGACTGCCTCCAGAAGTTAGATCAGATGGCAAATTGGATTTGGTGCTAGGTCTTTCCCTTTAGGTTTTACCCCAACAATGTTTTCATTAGTTTCGCTCACTCTCGAAATCAAGCATTTTACAGCAGGTTGGAGCAGCCTGTATCTCAGCACAGGAATAAGGTAGGGAAGAATTCTAAGGATCATTTTGACTGCCTCCAGAAGTTAGATCAGATGGCAAATTGGATTTGGTGCTAGGTCTTTCCCTTTAGGTTTTACCCCAACAATGTTTTCATTAGTTTCGCTCACTCTCGAAATCAAGCATTTTACAGCAGGTTGGAGCAGCCTGTATCTCAGCACAGGAATAAGGTAGGGAAGAATTCTAAGGATCATTTTGACTGCCTCCAGAAGTTAGATCAGATGGCAAATTGGATTTGGTGCTAGGTCTTTCCCTTTAGGTTTTACCCCAACAATGTTTTCATTAGTTTCGCTCACTCTCGAAATCAAGCATTTTACAGCAGGTTGGAGCAGCCTGTATCTCAGCACAGGAATAAGGTAGGGAAGAATTCTAAGGATCATTTTGACTGCCTCCAGAAGTTAGATCAGATGGCAAATTGGATTTGGTGCTAGGTCTTTCCCTTTAGGTTTTACCCCAACAATGTTTTCATTAGTTTCGCTCACTCTCGAAATCAAGCATTTTACAGCAGGTTGGAGCAGCCTGTATCTCAGCACAGGAATAAGGTAGGGAAGAATTCTAAGGATCATTTTGACTGCCTCCAGAAGTTAGATCAGATGGCAAATGGGATTTGGTGCTAGGTCTTTCCCTTTAGGTTTTACCCCAACAATGTTTTCATTAGTTTCGCTCACTCTCGAAATCAAGCATTTTACAGCAGGTTGGAGCAGCCTGTATCTCAGCACAGGAATAAGGTAGGGAAGAATTCTAAGGATCATTTTGACTGCCTCCAGAAGTTAGATCAGATGGCAAATTGGATTTGGTGCTAGGTCTTTCCCTTTAGGTTTTACCCCAACAATGTTTTCATTAGTTTCGCTCACTCTCGAAATCAAGCATTTTACAGCAGGTTGGAGCAGCCTGTATCTCAGCACAGGAATAAGGTAGGGAAGAATTCTAAGGATCATTTTGACTGCCTCCAGAAGTTAGATCAGATGGCAAATGGGATTTGGTGCTAGGTCTTTCCCTTTAGGTTTTACCCCAACAATGTTTTCATTAGTTTCGCTCACTCTCGAAATCAAGCATTTTACAGCAGGTTGGAGCAGCCTGTATCTCAGCACAGGAATAAGGTAGGGAAGAATTCTAAGGATCATTTTGACTGCCTCCAGAAGTTAGATCAGATGGCAAATTGGATTTGGTGCTAGGTCTTTCCCTTTAGGTTTTACCCCAACAATGTTTTCATTAGTTTCGCTCACTCTCGAAATCAAGCATTTTACAGCAGGTTGGAGCAGCCTGTATCTCAGCACAGGAATAAGGTAGGGAAGAATTCTAAGGATCATTTTGACTGCCTCCAGAAGTTAGATCAGATGGCAAATTGGATTTGGTGCTAGGTCTTTCCCTTTAGGTTTTACCCCAACAATGTTTTCATTAGTTTCGCTCACTCTCGAAATCAAGCATTTTACAGCAGGTTGGAGCAGCCTGTATCTCAGCACAGGAATAAGGTAGGGAAGAATTCTAAGGATCATTTTGACTGCCTCCAGAAGTTAGATCAGATGGCAAATTGGATTTGGTGCTAGGTCTTTCCCTTTAGGTTTTACCCCAACAATGTTTTCATTAGTTTCGCTCACTCTCGAAATCAAGCATTTTACAGCAGGTTGGAGCAGCCTGTATCTCAGCACAGGAATAAGGTAGGGAAGAATTCTAAGGATCATTTTGACTGCCTCCAGAAGTTAGATCAGATGGCAAATTGGATTTGGTGCTAGGTCTTTCCCTTTAGGTTTTACCCCAACAATGTTTTCATTAGTTTCGCTCACTCTCGAAATCAAGCATTTTACAGCAGGTTGGAGCAGCCTGTATCTCAGCACAGGAATAAGGTAGGGAAGAATTCTAAGGATCATTTTGACTGCCTCCAGAAGTTAGATCAGATGGCAAATGGGATTTGGTGCTAGGTCTTTCCCTTTAGGTTTTACCCCAACAATGTTTTCATTAGTTTCGCTCACTCTCGAAATCAAGCATTTTACAGCAGGTTGGAGCAGCCTGTATCTCAGCACAGGAATAAGGTAGGGAAGAATTCTAAGGATCATTTTGACTGCCTCCAGAAGTTAGATCAGATGGCAAATTGGATTTGGTGCTAGGTCTTTCCCTTTAGGTTTTACCCCAACAATGTTTTCATTAGTTTCGCTCACTCTCGAAATCAAGCATTTTACAGCAGGTTGGAGCAGCCTGTATCTCAGCACAGGAATAAGGTAGGGAAGAATTCTAAGGATCATTTTGACTGCCTCCAGAAGTTAGATCAGATGGCAAATGGGATTTGGTGCTAGGTCTTTCCCTTTAGGTTTTACCCCAACAATGTTTTCATTAGTTTCGCTCACTCTCGAAATCAAGCATTTTACAGCAGGTTGGAGCAGCCTGTATCTCAGCACAGGAATAAGGTAGGGAAGAATTCTAAGGCTCATTTTGACTGCCTCCAGAAGTTAGATCAGATGGCAAATTGGATTTGGTGCTAGGTCTTTCCCTTTAGGTTTTACCCCAACAATGTTTTCATTAGTTTCGCTCACTCTCGAAATCAAGCATTTTACAGCAGGTTGGAGCAGCCTGTATCTCAGCACAGGAATAAGGTAGGGAAGAATTCTAAGGATCATTTTGACTGCCTCCAGAAGTTAGATCAGATGGCAAATTGGATTTGGTGCTAGGTCTTTCCCTTTAGGTTTTACCCCAACAATGTTTTCATTAGTTTCGCTCACTCTCGAAATCAAGCATTTTACAGCAGGTTGGAGCAGCCTGTATCTCAGCACAGGAATAAGGTAGGGAAGAATTCTAAGGATCATTTTGACTGCCTCCAGAAGTTAGATCAGATGGCAAATTGGATTTGGTGCTAGGTCTTTCCCTTTAGGTTTTACCCCAACAATGTTTTCATTAGTTTCGCTCACTCTCGAAATCAAGCATTTTACAGCAGGTTGGAGCAGCCTGTATCTCAGCACAGGAATAAGGTAGGGAAGAATTCTAAGGATCATTTTGACTGCCTCCAGAAGTTAGATCAGATGGCAAATTGGATTTGGTGCTAGGTCTTTCCCTTTAGGTTTTACCCCAACAATGTTTTCATTAGTTTCGCTCACTCTCGAAATCAAGCATTTTACAGCAGGTTGGAGCAGCCTGTATCTCAGCACAGGAATAAGGTAGGGAAGAATTCAAATACTCATTTTGACTGCCTCCAGAAGTTAGATCAGATGCTAAATTGGATTTGGTGCTAGGTCTTTCCCTTTAGGTTTTACCCCAACAATGTTTTCATTAGTTTCGCTCACTCTCAAAATCAAGCATTTTACAGCAGGTTGGAGCAGCCTGTATCTCAGCACAGGAATAAGGTAGGGAAGAATTCTAAGGATCATTTTGACTGCCTCCAGAAGTTAGATCAGATGGCAAATTGGATTTGGTGCTAGGTCTTTCCCTTTAGGTTTTACCCCAACAATGTTTTCATTAGTTTCGCTCACTCTCGAAATCAAGCATTTTACAGCAGGTTGGAGCAGCCTGTATCTCAGCACAGGAATAAGGTAGGGAAGAATTCTAAGGATCATTTTGACTGCCTCCAGAAGTTAGATCAGATGGCAAATTGGATTTGGTGCTAGGTCTTTCCCTTTAGGTTTTACCCCAACAATGTTTTCATTAGTTTCGCTCACTCTCGAAATCAAGCATTTTACAGCAGGTTGGAGCAGCCTGTATCTCAGCACAGGAATAAGGTAGGGAAGAATTCAAATACTCATTTTGACTGCCTCCAGAAGTTAGATCAGATGGCAAATTGGATTTGGTGCTAGGTCTTTCCCTTTAGGTTTTACCCCAACAATGTTTTCATTAGTTTCGCTCACTCTCGAAATCAAGCATTTTACAGCAGGTTGGAGCAGCCTGTATCTCAGCACAGGAATAAGGTAGGGAAGAATTCTAAGGATCATTTTGACTGCCTCCAGAAGTTAGATCAGATGGCAAATTGGATTTGGTGCTAGGTCTTTCCCTTTAGGTTTTACCCCAACAATGTTTTCATTAGTTTCGCTCACTCTCGAAATCAAGCATTTTACAGCAGGTTGGAGCAGCCTGTATCTCAGCACAGGAATAAGGTAGGGAAGAATTCTAAGGATCATTTTGACTGCCTCCAGAAGTTAGATCAGATGGCAAATTGGATTTGGTGCTAGGTCTTTCCCTTTAGGTTTTACCCCAACAATGTTTTCATTAGTTTCGCTCACTCTCGAAATCAAGCATTTTACAGCAGGTTGGAGCAGCCTGTATCTCAGCACAGGAATAAGGTAGGGAAGAATTCTAAGGATCATTTTGACTGCCTCCAGAAGTTAGATCAGATGGCAAATTGGATTTGGTGCTAGGTCTTTCCCTTTAGGTTTTACCCCAACAATGTTTTCATTAGTTTCGCTCACTCTCGAAATCAAGCATTTTACAGCAGGTTGGAGCAGCCTGTATCTCAGCACAGGAATAAGGTAGGGAAGAATTCTAAGGATCATTTTGACTGCCTCCAGAAGTTAGATCAGATGGCAAATTGGATTTGGTGCTAGGTCTTTCCCTTTAGGTTTTACCCCAACAATGTTTTCATTAGTTTCGCTCACTCTCGAAATCAAGCATTTTACAGCAGGTTGGAGCAGCCTGTATCTCAGCACAGGAATAAGGTAGGGAAGAATTCTAAGGATCATTTTGACTGCCTCCAGAAGTTAGATCAGATGGCAAATTGGATTTGGTGCTAGGTCTTTCCCTTTAGGTTTTACCCCAACAATGTTTTCATTAGTTTCGCTCACTCTCGAAATCAAGCATTTTACAGCAGGTTGGAGCAGCCTGTATCTCAGCACAGGAATAAGGTAGGGAAGAATTCTAAGGATCATTTTGACTGCCTCCAGAAGTTAGATCAGATGGCAAATTGGATTTGGTGCTAGGTCTTTCCCTTTAGGTTTTACCCCAACAATGTTTTCATTAGTTTCGCTCACTCTCGAAATCAAGCATTTTACAGCAGGTTGGAGCAGCCTGTATCTCAGCACAGGAATAAGGTAGGGAAGAATTCTAAGGATCATTTTGACTGCCTCCAGAAGTTAGATCAGTTGGCAAATTGGATTTGGTGCTAGGTCTTTCCCTTCAGGTTTTACCCCAACAATGTTTTCATTAGTTTCGCTCACTCTCGAAATCAAGCATTTTACAGCAGGTTGGAGCAGCCTGTATCTCAGCACAGGAATAAGGTAGGGAAGAATTCTAAGGATCATTTTGACTGCCTCCAGAAGTTAGATCAGATGGCAAATGGGATTTGGTGCTAGGTCTTTCCCTTTAGGTTTTACCCCAACAATGTTTTCATTAGTTTCGCTCACTCTCGAAATCAAGCATTTTACAGCAGGTTGGAGCAGCCTGTATCTCAGCACAGGAATAAGGTAGGGAAGAATTCTAAGGATCATTTTGACTGCCTCCAGAAGTTAGATCAGATGGCAAATTGGATTTGGTGCTAGGTCTTTCCCTTTAGGTTTTACCCCAACAATGTTTTCATTAGTTTCGCTCACTCTCGAAATCAAGCATTTTACAGCAGGTTGGAGCAGCCTGTATCTCAGCACAGGAATAAGGTAGGGAAGAATTCTAAGGATCATTTTGACTGCCTCCAGAAGTTAGATCAGATGGCAAATTGGATTTGGTGCTAGGTCTTTCCCTTTAGGTTTTACCCCAACAATGTTTTCATTAGTTTCACTCACTCTCGAAATCAAGCATTTTACAGCAGGTTGGAGCAGCCTGTATCTCAGCACAGGAATAAGGTAGGGAAGAATTCAAATACTCATTTTGACTGCCTCCAGAAGTTAGATCAGATGGCAAATTGGATTTGGTGCTAGGTCTTTCCCTTTAGGTTTTACCCCAACAATGTTTTCATTAGTTTCGCTCACTCTCGAAATCAAGCATTTTACAGCAGGTTGGAGCAGCCTGTATCTCAGCACAGGAATAAGGTAGGGAAGAATTCTAAGGATCATTTTGACTGCCTCCAGAAGTTAGATCAGATGGCAAATTGGATTTGGTGCTAGGTCTTTCCCTTTAGGTTTTACCCCAACAATGTTTTCATTAGTTTCGCTCACTCTCGAAATCAAGCATTTTACAGCAGGTTGGAGCAGCCTGTATCTCAGCACAGGAATAAGGTAGGGAAGAATTCTAAGGATCATTTTGACTGCCTCCAGAAGTTAGATCAGATGGCAAATTGGATTTGGTGCTAGGTCTTTCCCTTTAGGTTTTACCCCAACAATGTTTTCATTAGTTTCGCTCACTCTCGAAATCAAGCATTTTACAGCAGGTTGGAGCAGCCTGTATCTCAGCACAGGAATAAGGTAGGGAAGAATTCTAAGGCTCATTTTGACTGCCTCCAGAAGTTAGATCAGATGGCAAATTGGATTTGGTGCTAGGTCTTTCCCTTTAGGTTTTACCCCAACAATGTTTTCATTAGTTTCGCTCACTCTCGAAATCAAGCATTTTACAGCAGGTTGGAGCAGCCTGTATCTCAGCACAGGAATAAGGTAGGGAAGAATTCTAAGGATCATTTTGACTGCCTCCAGAAGTTAGATCAGATGGCAAATTGGATTTGGTGCTAGGTCTTTCCCTTTAGGTTTTACCCCAACAATGTTTTCATTAGTTTCGCTCACTCTCGAAATCAAGCATTTTACAGCAGGTTGGAGCAGCCTGTATCTCAGCACAGGAATAAGGTAGGGAAGAATTCTAAGGATCATTTTGACTGCCTCCAGAAGTTAGATCAGATGGCAAATTGGATTTGGTGCTAGGTCTTTCCCTTTAGGTTTTACCCCAACAATGTTTTCATTAGTTTCGCTCACTCTCGAAATCAAGCATTTTACAGCAGGTTGGAGCAGCCTGTATCTCAGCACAGGAATAAGGTAGGGAAGAATTCTAAGGATCATTTTGACTGCCTCCAGAAGTTAGATCAGATGGCAAATTGGATTTGGTACTAGGTCTTTCCCTTTAGGTTTTACCCCAACAATGTTTTCATTAGTTTCGCTCACTCTCGAAATCAAGCATTTTACAGCAGGTTGGAGCAGCCTGTATCTCAGCACAGGAATAAGGTAGGGAAGAATTCTAAGGATCATTTTGACTGCCTCCAGAAGTTAGATCAGATGGCAAATTGGATTTGGTGCTAGGTCTTTCCCTTTAGGTTTTACCCCAACAATGTTTTCATTAGTTTCGCTCACTCTCGAAATCAAGCATTTTACAGCAGGTTGGAGCAGCCTGTATCTCAGCACAGGAATAAGGTAGGGAAGAATTCTAAGGATCATTTTGACTGCCTCCAGAAGTTAGATCAGATGGCAAATGGGATTTGGTGCTAGGTCTTTCCCTTTAGGTTTTACCCCAACAATGTTTTCATTAGTTTCGCTCACTCTCGAAATCAAGCATTTTACAGCAGGTTGGAGCAGCCTGTATCTCAGCACAGGAATAAGGTAGGGAAGAATTCTAAGGATCATTTTGACTGCCTCCAGAAGTTAGATCAGATGGCAAATTGGATTTGGTGCTAGGTCTTTCCCTTTAGGTTTTACCCCAACAATGTTTTCATTAGTTTCGCTCACTCTCGAAATCAAGCATTTTACAGCAGGTTGGAGCAGCCTGTATCTCAGCACAGGAATAAGGTAGGGAAGAATTCTAAGGATCATTTTGACTGCCTCCAGAAGTTAGATCAGATGCTAAATTGGATTTGGTGCTAGGTCTTTCCCTTTAGGTTTTACCCCAACAATGTTTTCATTAGTTTCGCTCACTCTCGAAATCAAGCATTTTACAGCAGGTTGGAGCAGCCTGTATCTCAGCACAGGAATAAGGTAGGGAAGAATTCTAAGGATCATTTTGACTGCCTCCAGAAGTTAGATCAGATGGCAAATGGGATTTGGTGCTAGGTCTTTCCCTTTAGGTTTTACCCCAACAATGTTTTCATTAGTTTCGCTCACTCTCGAAATCAAGCATTTTACAGCAGGTTGGAGCAGCCTGTATCTCAGCACAGGAATAAGGTAGGGAAGAATTCTAAGGATCATTTTGACTGCCTCCAGAAGTTAGATCAGATGGCAAATTGGATTTGGTGCTAGGTCTTTCCCTTTAGGTTTTACCCCAACAATGTTTTCATTAGTTTCGCTCACTCTCGAAATCAAGCATTTTACAGCAGGTTGGAGCAGCCTGTATCTCAGCACAGGAATAAGGTAGGGAAGAATTCTAAGGATCATTTTGACTGCCTCCAGAAGTTAGATCAGATGGCAAATTGGATTTGGTGCTAGGTCTTTCCCTTTAGGTTTTACCCCAACAATGTTTTCATTAGTTTCGCTCACTCTCGAAATCAAGCATTTTACAACAGGTTGGAGCAGCCTGTATCTCAGCACAGGAATAAGGTAGGGAAGAATTCTAAGGATCATTTTGACTGCCTCCAGAAGTTAGATCAGATGGCAAATTGGATTTGGTGCTAGGTCTTTCCCTTTAGGTTTTACCCCAACAATGTTTTCATTAGTTTCGCTCACTCTCGAAATCAAGCATTTTACAGCAGGTTGGAGCAGCCTGTATCTCAGCACAGGAATAAGGTAGGGAAGAATTCTAAGGATCATTTTGACTGCCTCCAGAAGTTAGATCAGATGGCAAATTGGATTTGGTGCTAGGTCTTTCCCTTTAGGTTTTACCCCAACAATGTTTTCATTAGTTTCGCTCACTCTCGAAATCAAGCATTTTACAGCAGGTTGGAGCAGCCTGTATCTCAGCACAGGAATAAGGTAGGGAAGAATTCTAAGGATCATTTTGACTGCCTCCAGAAGTTAGATCAGATGGCAAATTGGATTTGGTGCTAGGTCTTTCCCTTTAGGTTTTACCCCAACAATGTTTTCATTAGTTTCGCTCACTCTCGAAATCAAGCATTTTACAGCAGGTTGGAGCAGCCTGTATCTCAGCACAGGAATAAGGTAGGGAAGAATTCTAAGGCTCATTTTGACTGCCTCCAGAAGTTAGATCAGATGGCAAATTGGATTTGGTGCTAGGTCTTTCCCTTTAGGTTTTACCCCAACAATGTTTTCATTAGTTTCGCTCACTCTCGAAATCAAGCATTTTACAGCAGGTTGGAGCAGCCTGTATCTCAGCACAGGAATAAGGTAGGGAAGAATTCTAAGGATCATTTTGACTGCCTCCAGAAGTTAGATCAGATGGCAAATTGGATTTGGTGCTAGGTCTTTCCCTTTAGGTTTTACCCCAACAATGTTTTCATTAGTTTCGCTCACTCTCGAAATCAAGCATTTTACAGCAGGTTGGAGCAGCCTGTATCTCAGCACAGGAATAAGGTAGGGAAGAATTCTAAGGATCATTTTGACTGCCTCCAGAAGTTAGATCAGATGGCAAATTGGATTTGGTGCTAGGTCTTTCCCTTTAGGTTTTACCCCAACAATGTTTTCATTAGTTTCGCTCACTCTCGAAATCAAGCATTTTACAGCAGGTTGGAGCAGCCTGTATCTCAGCACAGGAATAAGGTAGGGAAGAATTCTAAGGATCATTTTGACTGCCTCCAGAAGTTAGATCAGATGGCAAATTGGATTTGGTACTAGGTCTTTCCCTTTAGGTTTTACCCCAACAATGTTTTCATTAGTTTCGCTCACTCTCGAAATCAAGCATTTTACAGCAGGTTGGAGCAGCCTGTATCTCAGCACAGGAATAAGGTAGGGAAGAATTCTAAGGATCATTTTGACTGCCTCCAGAAGTTAGATCAGATGGCAAATTGGATTTGGTGCTAGGTCTTTCCCTTTAGGTTTTACCCCAACAATGTTTTCATTAGTTTCGCTCACTCTCGAAATCAAGCATTTTACAGCAGGTTGGAGCAGCCTGTATCTCAGCACAGGAATAAGGTAGGGAAGAATTCTAAGGATCATTTTGACTGCCTCCAGAAGTTAGATCAGATGGCAAATGGGATTTGGTGCTAGGTCTTTCCCTTTAGGTTTTACCCCAACAATGTTTTCATTAGTTTCGCTCACTCTCGAAATCAAGCATTTTACAGCAGGTTGGAGCAGCCTGTATCTCAGCACAGGAATAAGGTAGGGAAGAATTCTAAGGATCATTTTGACTGCCTCCAGAAGTTAGATCAGATGGCAAATTGGATTTGGTGCTAGGTCTTTCCCTTTAGGTTTTACCCCAACAATGTTTTCATTAGTTTCGCTCACTCTCGAAATCAAGCATTTTACAGCAGGTTGGAGCAGCCTGTATCTCAGCACAGGAATAAGGTAGGGAAGAATTCTAAGGATCATTTTGACTGCCTCCAGAAGTTAGATCAGATGCTAAATTGGATTTGGTGCTAGGTCTTTCCCTTTAGGTTTTACCCCAACAATGTTTTCATTAGTTTCGCTCACTCTCGAAATCAAGCATTTTACAGCAGGTTGGAGCAGCCTGTATCTCAGCACAGGAATAAGGTAGGGAAGAATTCTAAGGATCATTTTGACTGCCTCCAGAAGTTAGATCAGATGGCAAATGGGATTTGGTGCTAGGTCTTTCCCTTTAGGTTTTACCCCAACAATGTTTTCATTAGTTTCGCTCACTCTCGAAATCAAGCATTTTACAGCAGGTTGGAGCAGCCTGTATCTCAGCACAGGAATAAGGTAGGGAAGAATTCTAAGGATCATTTTGACTGCCTCCAGAAGTTAGATCAGATGGCAAATTGGATTTGGTGCTAGGTCTTTCCCTTTAGGTTTTACCCCAACAATGTTTTCATTAGTTTCGCTCACTCTCGAAATCAAGCATTTTACAGCAGGTTGGAGCAGCCTGTATCTCAGCACAGGAATAAGGTAGGGAAGAATTCTAAGGATCATTTTGACTGCCTCCAGAAGTTAGATCAGATGGCAAATTGGATTTGGTGCTAGGTCTTTCCCTTTAGGTTTTACCCCAACAATGTTTTCATTAGTTTCGCTCACTCTCGAAATCAAGCATTTTACAACAGGTTGGAGCAGCCTGTATCTCAGCACAGGAATAAGGTAGGGAAGAATTCTAAGGATCATTTTGACTGCCTCCAGAAGTTAGATCAGATGCTAAATTGGATTTGGTGCTAGGTCTTTCCCTTTAGGTTTTACCCCAACAATGTTTTCATTAGTTTCACTCACTCTCGAAATCAAGCATTTTACAGCAGGTTGGAGCAGCCTGTATCTCAGCACAGGAATAAGGTAGGGAAGAATTCTAAGGATCATTTTGACTGCCTCCAGAAGTTAGATCAGATGGCAAATGGGATTTGGTGCTAGGTCTTTCCCTTTAGGTTTTACCCCAACAATGTTTTCATTAGTTTCGCTCACTCTCGAAATCAAGCATTTTACAGCAGGTTGGAGCAGCCTGTATCTCAGCACAGGAATAAGGTAGGGAAGAATTCTAAGGATCATTTTGACTGCCTCCAGAAGTTAGATCAGATGCTAAATTGGATTTGGTGCTAGGTCTTTCCCTTTAGGTTTTACCCCAACAATGTTTTCATTAGTTTCGCTCACTCTCAAAATCAAGCATTTTACAGCAGGTTGGAGCAGCCTGTATCTCAGCACAGGAATAAGGTAGGGAAGAATTCTAAGGATCATTTTGACTGCCTCCAGAAGTTAGATCAGATGGCAAATTGGATTTGGTGCTAGGTCTTTCCCTTTAGGTTTTACCCCAACAATGTTTTCATTAGTTTCGCTCACTCTCGAAATCAAGCATTTTACAGCAGGTTGGAGCAGCCTGTATCTCAGCACAGGAATAAGGTAGGGAAGAATTCTAAGGATCATTTTGACTGCCTCCAGAAGTTAGATCAGATGGCAAATGGGATTTGGTGCTAGGTCTTTCCCTTTAGGTTTTACCCCAACAATGTTTTCATTAGTTTCGCTCACTCTCGAAATCAAGCATTTTACAGCAGGTTGGAGCAGCCTGTATCTCAGCACAGGAATAAGGTAGGGAAGAATTCTAAGGATCATTTTGACTGCCTCCAGAAGTTAGATCAGATGGCAAATTGGATTTGGTGCT
>NW_027144418.1:0-37793 GCF_026170545.1 Melanerpes formicivorus | reverse complement strand
TGATGGATGGGGCTGGGGCACGGCTGGGGTAGGGCTTGGGCTGGGGCTGGGGCTGGGGTAGGGGCAGGTCTGGGGCATGGCTGGGGCTGTGGCTGGGGCATGGCTGGGGCTGTGGCTGGGGCTGTGGCTGGAGCTGGGCTGGGGCCGGGGATGGGGCCATGAGTGGGGCTTGGCTGGGGCCTGGGCTGGGGGCAGGGTCTGGGGGCCCGTGAGTGGGGCTTGGCTGGGGCCGGGGCTGGGTCAGGGCTGGGCTGGGCGGTGGCTGGGGCTGGGGGCTTGGCTGGGGGCAGGGCTGGGGCTGGGGCTGGGCTGGGCTGGGGGAACGGATGGGGCTGGGCGTGGGGCTGGGGCTTGGGCTGGGGCAGGTCTGGGCCTGGGCTGGGGATGAGGCTGGGGTGGGGCCGGGGCTGGGGCTGGGGCAGGTCTGGGCCTGGGCTGGGAATGAGGCTGGGGTGGGGCTGGGGCTGGGTCCAGGGCTGGGGCAGGGCTGGGGATGAGGCTGGGGTGGGGGCTGGGGCTGGGTCCAGGGCAGGGGCTTGGGCTGGGGCCGAGGCTGGGCTTGGGGCTCAGCTGGGGCTGGGGCTGGGGCTGGGGGCTGGGGCTGAGGGCTGGGTCTTGGCTGGGGCTGATGGATGGGGCTGGGGCACGGCTGGGGTAGGGGCTTGGGCTGGGGCTGGGGCTGGGGTAGGGGGCAGGTCTGGGGCATGGCTGGGGCTGTGGCTGGGGCATGGCTGGGGGCTGTGGCTGTGCGTGTGGCTGGAGCTGGGCTGGGGCCGGGATGGGGCCGTGAGTGGGGGCTTGGCTGGGGCCTGGGCTGGGGCCGGGTCTGGGGCCGTGAGTGGGCTTGGCTGGGGCCGGGGCTGGGTCCAGGGCTGGGCTGGGCGGTGGCTGGGGCTGGGGCTTGGCTGGGGGCAGGGCTGGGGCTGGGGCTGGGCTGGGCTGGGGGAACGGATGGGGCTGGGGCTGGGGCTGGGGCTGGGGCTGGGGCTGGGGCTGGGGCTTGGGCTGGGGCAGGTCTGGGCCTGGGCTGGGGATGAGGCTGGGGTGGGGCCGGGGGCTGGGTCCAGGGGCAGGGCTGGGGCTGGGGCTGGGCTGGGGCTGGGTCCAGGGCTGTGGCTGGGCTGGGGCTGGGGCTGGGCTAGGGCTGGGCTGGGGCCGGGGCTGCGACTGAGGCTGGGTCCAGGGCTGGGACTGGGCTGTGGCTAGGGCTGGGCCGGGGCAGGGCTGGGGCAGGGGCTGGGCTGGGGCTGGGCAGCGGATGAGGGCTGGGTGGGGGCTGGGGCTGGGTTCGGTGCAGGGGCTAGGGCTGGGGCTGGGTCTGGGGCTGGGCAGGGCTGGGGCTGGGCATGGACCGGGACTGGGCAGGGGTAAAGCTGGGGCAGGGGCTGGGCTGGGGCTGAGCTGGGGGCAGGGCTGGGCTGGGGCTTGGGCAGGGGATGGGCTGGGTCTAGGGCTGGGGCTGTGCTGGTGCTGTGCTGGGAGTGGGCTGGGGACTAGGGCAGGGGCAGGGCTGGGGCAGGGCTGGGGCTGGGCTGGGGGCCAGGTCTGGGGCTGGGGCTGGAGGCTGGGGCCGGGGCTGGGGCTGGGGATGAGCTGGGGCAGGGCCGGGGCTGGAACGGGGGCTGGGGCAGGGGTTGGGGCCGGGGCTGGTCTGGGGATGAGCTGGGGCAGGGCTGGGGCTTGGGCTGGGGCCGGGGGCTGGGCTGGGGCTCAGCTGGGGGCTGGGGCTGGGGCTGGGGACAAGGCTGAGGCAGGGCGGGGCAGGGCTGGCGCAGGACTGGGTCTGGGGCTGGGGCTGGGGGCTGGGGCTGAGGGCTGGGTCTTGGCTGGGGCTGATGGATGGGGCTGGGGGCAGGGCTGGGGTAGGGCTTGGGCTGGGGCTGGGGCTGGGTAGGGGCAGGTCTGGGGGCATGGCTGGGGCTGTGGCTGGGGCATGGCTGGGGCTGTGGCTGGGGCTGTGGCCGGGGCTGGGGGCAGGGATGGGCAGGGCTGGGGCTGGGGATGGAACCAAGGCTTGGGCAGGGCTGGGGCTGGAGGCTGGGGACCGAGGGCTGGGCTGGGGCTGGGCTGGGGGCTAGGGCTGGGCTGGGGGCTGGGGCAGGGCTGGGGCCGGGGCTGGGGCCGGGGGCTTGGGCAGGGCTGTGGCTGGAGGCTGGGGCTGAGGTTGGGCTGGGGCTGGGCTGGGCTGGGGCAGGGCTGGGGCAGGGGCAGGGCGGGGGCTGTGGCTGGGCTGTGGCTGGAGCTGGGCTGGGGCCGGGGGGATGGGGCCGTGAGTGGGGCTTGGCAGGGGCTGGGGCTGGGTCCAGGGCTGGGCTGGGCGGTGGCTGGGGCTGGGGCTTGGCTGGGGGCAGGGCTGGGGCTGGGGCTGGGCTGGGCTGGGGGAACGGATGGGGCTGGGGCTGGGGCTGGGGCTTGGGCTGGGGAAGGTCTGGGCCTGGACTGGGGATGAGGCTGGGGTGGGGCTGGGGCTGGGTCCAGGGCAGGGCTGGGGCTGGGGCTAGGCTGGGGTAGGGCTGGGGCAGGGCTGGGGCTGGGGCTGGGGCTGGGCAGGGGCAGGTCTGGGGGCTGGGCGGTGGCTGGGGCTGGGCTGAGGGTAGGGCTGCGGCAGGGCTGGGGGCTGGGCGGTGGCTGGGGCTGGGGCTGGGGCTGAGGCTGTGTCCAAGGTGGGGCTGGGCCGGGGCTGGGGCAGGACTGGGGCCGGGCTGGGGCTGGGGCTGGGTCCAGGGCAGGGGGCTGGACTGGGGCTGGGGCTAGGCTGCGGCAGGGCTGGGGCTTGGCTGGGCCTGGGGGCTGGGTCCAAGGTGGGGCTGGGGCCGGGGCTGGGGCTGGGGCCAGGCTGAGGGTAGGGCTGGGGGCAGGGCTGGGGATGGAGGTGGGCTGGGGCAGTGCTGGGGCTGGGGCTGGGGGCTGGGGCTGGGCTGGGGCTGGGTCCAGGGGCTGTGGCTGGGCTGGGGCTGGGGCTGGGCTGGGGGCTGAGGGTGGGGCTGGGGCTGGGCTAGTGCTGGGCTGGGGCCGGGGCTCCGACTGAGGCTGGGTCCAGGGCTGGGACTGGGCTGTGGGCTAGGGCTGGGCCGGGGCAGGGGCTGGGGCAGGGGCTGGGCTGGGGGCCGAGGGTGGGGCTGGGGCTGGGGCTGGGGACAGGGCTGGGGACAGGGCTGGGGCCAGAGCTGGGGCAGGGCTGGGGCCCAGGCTGGGGCTGGGTTCGGTGCAGGGCTGGGCTGGAGCTGGGACTGGGGCAGGGCTAGGGCTGGGCTGGTTCTGGGCTGGGGGCAAGGATGGGGTTTGGGCTGGGTTGGGCCAGGGCTTGGGCTGGGCTGGGACCGGGGCTGGGCTGGGGTAGGGCTGGCACAGGGCTGGGGCTGGGGCTGGGGCTGGGGCGGGGACTGGGGCAGGGCTATGGCTGGGGCTGGGCTGGGGCCGAGTCTGGGTCCGGGGGCTGGGTCTGGGGCCGGGGCAGGGCTGGGGCAGGGTTGGAACTGGGGCTGGGCTGGGGGCAAGGTTGGGGCTGGGGCTGGGCTGTGTGGCGAGGGTGGGGCTGGGGCTGGGGCTGCGGACAGGGCTGGGGCTAGGGCTGAGGTAGGGGTAGGGCTGGGGCTGGATTGGGGCCAGGGCTGGGCAGGACTAGGCTTGAGGCTGGGCCTTGGGCTGGGGCTGGGTTGGCGCAGGGCTGGGGCTGGGGCTGGAACCAAGGCATTGGGCAGGGCTGGGGCTGGGGCTGGAGCCAGGGCTGGGGCAGGAGCCAGGGCTGGGGCAGGGCTGAGGTCAGGCCTGGGGCTGCGGCTGGGGGCAGGACTGGGGGCTGGGGCTCGGGACAGGGCTGGGGCCAGGCTGGGTCTGGGTCTGGGCTGAGGGCAGGGCTGGGGCTGGAGGCCGGGATGGGGCAGGACTGGGACTGGGGCAGGGGCACGGGGCCGAGGCTGGGGACTGGGCTAGGGCTGGAGCTAGGGCAGGGCTGGGGCTGGGTTCGGCTCAGGGCTGGGACTGGGTTCGGCTCAGGGCTGGGGCTTGGTCCGGGGCTGGGGCTGGGCTAGGGCAGGGCTGGGGCTGGGGCAGTGGCTGGGGCTGGGTCCAGGGCTGTGGCTGGGCTGTGGCTGGAGCTGGGCTTGGGGCTGAGGTTGGGGCTGGGGCTGGGCTAATGCTGGGCTGGGGCCGGGGGCTGCGACTTGGTCGGGATCCAGGGCTGGGGGCTGGGCTGTGACTGGGGCTGGGCTGGGGCAGGGGGGCTGGGGCTGGGGCTGGGCTGGGGCTGGCGTCCAGGGCTGGGGCTGTGCTGTGGCTGGGGCTGGGCTGTGGCTGGGGCTGGGCTGGAACCAAGGCATGGGCAGGGGCTGGGGCTGGGGCTGGAGCCAGGGCTGGGGCAGGAGCCAGGGCTGGGGACAGGGCTGGGGCCACGCTGGGTCTGGGGCTGGGCTGAGGGCAGGGCTGGGGCTGGGGCCTGGGATGGGGCAGGACTGGGACTGGGGGCAGGGGCACGGGCCGAGGCTGGGGACAGGGCCTAGGGCTGGAGCTAGGGCAGGGTTTGGGGCCAGGCTGGGGCTGGGTTCGGCTCAGGGCTGGGGCTTGGACCCAGGGGCTGGGGCTGGGCTGAGGGCAGGGCTGGGCTAGGCCTGGGGCTGGGGCAGGGCTAGGTTAGGGCTGGGCCTGAGGCCGGGGGCTGGGTCCGGGCCTGGGGCTGGGCTGAGGGCAGGGCTGGGCTAGGGCTGGGGCTGGGTCAGGGCTGGGGCTGGGCTGGGGTTGGGGCTTTGGCTGGGGCAGTGCTGGGGCTGGTCTGAGGCTGGGCTGGACCAGGACCGGGCTGGAGCAGGGACTGGGGCAGGGCTTGGACTGGGGCTGGGGCTGGGGCTGGGATGGGGCATGGCTGGGGCTGGGGCTGGACTGGGGGCAGGAATGGGGATGGGGCTGGGGCTGGGGCTTGGGCTGGGGGCAGGGCTGGGGCTGGGCAGCGGATCAGGCTGGGGTGGGGCTGGGGCTGGGGCTGGGTCCAGGGCAGGGCTAGGGCTGGGGCTGGGGCTGGGGCTGGGCAGGGCTGGGGCTGGGCATGGACTGGGATTGGGTAGGGGTAGGGCCGGGGCTGGGTTGGGCTGTGGCTGGGTCTGGGGCTGGGCTAGGGCTGGGGCTGGGTCCAGGGCTGGGGCAGGGCTGTGGCTGGGGCTGGGGCTGGGCTGGGGCTAGGTCCAGGGCTGTGGCTGGACTGTGGCTAAAGCTGGGGTGGGGCTGAGGGTGGGGCTGGGGCTGGGCTAGGGCTGGGGCCGGGGATGGGGCCGTGAGTGGTGGCTTGGCTGGGGCCGTGACTGGGGCTGGGGCGGGGGACTGGGAGAGGGCTGGGGCTGGGGCTGGGTCCAGGGCTGGGGTCTGGGCGGTGGCTGGGGCTGGGCTGGGGCAGGGCTTTGGCTGGGGCTGGGGCTGGGCTGGGGGCAGGGCTGGGGCTGGGTCCGGGGCTAGGGCTGGCGGTGGCTGGGGCTGGGCTGGAGGCTGGGCTGGGGCTGGGGCCTGGGATGGGGCAGGACTGGGACTGGGGCAGGGGCACGGGCCGAGGCTGGGGACAGGGCTAGGGCTGGAGCTAGGGCAGGGCTGGGGCAGGGACTGGGGTTGGGTTCGGCTCAGGGCTGGGGCTGGGTCCGGGCCTGGGGCTGGGCTGAGGGCAGGGCTGGGCTAGGGCTGGGCTGGGGCCGGGGCTGGGGCCGGGGGTGGGGCTGGGGCTGGGACTGGGTCCAGGGCTGGGGCAGGGCAGTGGCTGGGGTTGGGCTGGGGCAGGGCCGGGGCGGGGGCTGGGCTGGGGCTGGGGTTGGGCTGGGGCAGGGCTGGGGCTGGGACTGGGTCCAGGGCTGTGGCTGGTCTGTGGCTGGAGCTGGGCTGGGGCTGAGGGTGGGGCAGGGGCTGGGCTAGGGCTGGGCTGGGGCCAGGGCTGTGACTGGGGCTAGGTCCAGGGCTGGGGCTGGGCTGGGGCAGGCCTGGGGCTGGGGCTGGGGCTGGGCTGGGGCTGGGTCCAGGGCAGGGGCCTGGGCTGGGGCATGGCTGGGCCGGGGCAGGGCTGGGACTGGGGCTGGGCTGGGGCCGAGGGTGGGGGCTGGGGCAGGGCTGGGGCTGGGGCAGGAACCAAGTCTTGGGCATGGCTAAGGCTGGGGCTGGGGGCTGGGTCAGGGCTGGGCTAGGGCTGGGCTGGGGCTGGGGAAGGGCCTGGGGCTGGGCTGGGGCCGGGGCTTGAGCAGGGTTAGGGCTGGGGCTGGAACCAAGGCTTGGGCAGGGGCTGGGGCTGGAGGCTGGGACCGAGGCTGGGCTGGGGCTGGGCTGGGGCTAGGGCTGGGCTGGGGCTGGGGCAAGGGTGGGCTGGTGGCTGGGCAGGGCTGATGCAGGGCTGGGGCTGGGCTGGGGCTGAGCTGGGGGCAGGGCTGGGCTGGGGCTTGGGGCAGGGGACTGGGCTGGGTCTAGGGCTGGGGCTGTGCTGGTGCTGTGCTGGGAGTGGGCTGGGGACTAGGGCAGGGGCAGGGCTGGGGCAGGGCTGGGGCTGGGCTGGGGCCAGGTCTGGGGCTGGGGCTGGAGGCTGGGGCCGGGGCTGGGCTGGGGATGAGCTGGGGCAGGGCCGGGGCTGGAACTGGGGCTGGGGCAGGGGGTTGGGGCCGGGGCTGGTCTGGGGATGAGCTGGGGCAGGCTGGGGCTTGGGCTGGGGCCGGGGCTGGGCTGGGGCTCAGCTGGGGCTGGGGCTGGGGCTGGGGGCTGGGGGCTGAGGGCTGGGTCTTGGCTGGGGCTGATGGATGGGGCTGGGGCACGGCTGGGGTAGGGCTTGGGCTGGGGGCTGGGGCTGGGGTTAGGGGCAGGTCTGGGGCATGGCTGGGGCTGTGGCTGGGGCATGGCTGGGGCTGGGGCTGGGCTGGGCTGGGGGAACGGATGGGGGCTGGGGCTGGGGCTGGGGCTGGGGCTGGGGCTGGGGCTTGGGCTGGGGGCAGGTCTGGGCCTGGGCTGGGGATGAGGCTGGGGTGGGGCCGGGGCTGGGGGCTGGGGCAGGTCTGGGCCTGGGCTGGGAATGAGGCTGGGGTGGGGCTGGGGGCTGGGTCCAGGGCTGGGGCAGGGGCTGGGGGATGAGGCTGGGGTGGGGCTGGGGCTGGGTCCAGGGCTGGGGCAGGCAGTGGCTGGGGTTGGGCTGGGGCAGCGGCCGGGGCGGGGGGCTGGGGCTGGGGCTGGGGTTGGGGCTGGGGCAGGGCTGGGGCTGGGACTGGGTCCAGGGCTGTGGCTGGTCTGTGGCTGGAGCTGGGCTGGGGCTGAGGGTGGGGCAGGGGCTGGGCTAGGGCTGGGCTGGGGCCAGGGCTGTGACTGGGGGCTAGGTCCAGGGCTGGGGCTGGGCTGGGGCAGGCCTGGGGCTGGGGCTGGGGCTGGGCTGGGGCTGGGTCCAGGGCAGGGGCTGGGCTGGGGGCATGGCTGGGCCGGGGCAGGGCTGGGACTGGGCTGGGCTGGGGCCGAGGGTGGGGCTGGGGCAGGGCTGGGGCTGGGGCAGGAACCAAGTCTTGGGCATGGCTAAGGCTGGGGCTGGGGCTGGGTCAGGGCTGGGCTAGGGCTGGGCTGGGGCTGGGGAAGGGCTGGGGCTGGGCTGGGGCCGGGGCTTGAGCAGGGTTAGGGCTGGGGCTGGAACCAAGGCTTGGGCAGGGCTGGGGCTGGAGGCTGGGACCGAGGCTGGGCTGGGGCTGGGCTGGGGGCTAGGGCTGGGCTGGGGCTGGGGCAAGGGTGGGCTGGTGGCTGGGCAGGGCTGATGCAGGGCTGGGGCTGGGCTGGGGCTGAGCTGGGGGCAGGGGGTGGGCTGGGGCTTGGGCAGGGGATGGGCTGGGGTCTAGGGGCTGGGGCTGTGCTGGTGCTGTGCTGGGAGTGGGCTGGGGACTAGGGCAGGGGCAGGGCTGGGGCAGGGCTGGGGCTGGGCTGGGGCAGGTCTGGGGCTGGGGCTGGAGGCTGGGGCCGGGGCTGGGCTGGGGATGAGCTGGGGCAGGGCCGGGGCTGGAACTGGGGCTGGGGCAGGGGTTGGGGCCGGGGCTGGTCTGGGGATGAGCTGGGGCAGGGCTGGGGCTTGGGCTGGGGCCGGGGCTGGGCTGGGGCTCAGCTGGGGCTGGGGCTGGGGCTGGGGGCTGGGGCTGAGGGCTGGGTCTTGGCTGGGGCTGATGGATGGGGCTGGGGCACGGCTGGGGTAGGGCTTGGGCTGGGGGCTGGGGCTGGGGTAGGGGCAGGTCTGGGGCATGGCTGGGGCTGTGGCTGGGGCATGGCTGGGGCTGGGGCTGGGCTGGGCTGGGGGAACGGATGGGGCTGGGGGCTGGGGCTGGGGCTGGGGCTGGGGCTGGGGCTTGGGCTGGGGCAGGTCTGGGCCTGGGCTGGGGATGAGGCTGGGGTGGGGCCGGGGCTGGGGCTGGGGCAGGTCTGGGCCTGGGCTGGGAATGAGGCTGGGGTGGGGCTGGGGCTGGGTCCAGGGCTGGGGCAGGGCTGGGGATGAGGCTGGGGTGGGGCTGGGGCTGGGTCCAGGGCAGGGGCTTGGGCTGGGGCCGAGGCTGGGCTGGGGGCTCAGCTGGGGCTGGGGCTGGGGCTGGGGGCTGGGGCTGGGGGCTGGGGCTGAGGGCTGGGTCTTGGCTGGGGCTGATGGATGGGGCTGGGGCACGGCTGGGGGTAGGGCTTGGGCTGGGGCTGGGGCTGGGGTAGGGGCAGGTCTGGGGCATGGCTGGGGCTGTGGCTGGGGCATGGCTGGGGCTGTGGCTGTGGCTGTGGCTGGAGCTGGCTGGGGCCGGGGATGGGGCCGTGAGTGGGGCTTGGCTGGGGCCTGGGCTGGGGCCGGGTCTGGGGCCGTGAGTGGGGCTTGGCTGGGGCCGGGGCTGGGTCCAGGGCTGGGCTGGGCGGTGGCTGGGGCTGGGGCTTGGCTGGGGGCAGGGCTGGGGCTGGGGCTGGGCTGGGCTGGGGGAACGGCTGGGGCTGGGGCTGGGGCTGGGGCTGGGGCTTGGGCTGGGGCAGGTCTGGGCCTGGGCTGGGGATGAGGCTGGGGTGGGGCCGGGGCATGGGTCCAGGGCAGGGCTGGGGCTGGGGCAGGTCTGGGCCTGGGCTGGGAATGAGGCTGGGCTGGGGCTGGGGGCTGGGTCCAGGGCTGAGGCTGGGCTGGGGGCTGGGGCTAGGCTGCGGCAGGGCTGGGGATGAGGCTGGGGTGGGGCTGGGGCTGGATCCAGGGCTGGGGCTGGGCTGGGACCAGGACTGGGCTGGGGCAGGGACTGGGGCAGGGCTGGGGCTGGGGCTGGGGCTGGGGCGGTGGCTGAGGCTGGGCTGGGGCAGGGCTGGGCTGGGGGCTGGGGTGGGGCTGGGGCTGGGTCCAGGGGCATGGCTGGGGCTGGGGCTGGGGCGGGCGAGGCCTGGGCTGGGGGCAAGGATGGGGCTGGGGCTGGGGCTGGGGCTGGGGCTGGGTCCAGGGCAGGGGCTGGACTGGGGCTGGGGCTAGGCTGGGGCCGGGCTGGGGCTGGGCTGGGGCTGGGGCTGGGTCCAAGGGTGGGGCTGGGGCCGGGGCTGTGGCAGGACTGGGGCCGGGCTGGGGCTGGCGCTGGGCTGAGGGTAGGGCTGGGGCAGGGCTGGGGCTGGGGCTGGGCTGGGGCTGGGTCCAGGGCTGTGGCTGGGCTGTGGGTGGAGCTGGGCTGGGGCTGAGGGTGGGGGTTGGGGCTGGGCTAGGGCTGGGCTGGGGCCGGGGCTGCAACTGGAGCTGGGTCCAGGGCTGGGGCTGGGCTGTGGCTGGAGCTGGGCTGGGGCAGTGCTGGGGCTGGGGCTGGGGCTGGGCTGGGGCTGGGTCCAGGGCTGTGGCTGGGCTGGGGCTGGGGCTGGGGCTAGGGCTGGGCTGGGGCCGGGGCTGCGACTGAGGCTGGGTCCCAGGGCTGGGACTGGGCTGTGGCTAGGGCTGGGCCGGGGGGCTGGGGCTGGGGCAGGGGCTGGGCTGGGGCTGGGCAGCGGATGAGGCTGGGGTGGGGCTGGGGCTGGGTTCGGTGCAGGGCTAGGGCTGGGGCTGGGTCTGGGGCTGGGCAGGGCTGGGGGCTGGGCATGGACCGGGACTGGGCAGGGGTAAAGCTGGGGCAGGGGCTGGGCTGGGGCTGAGCTGGGGGGCAGGGCTGGGCTGGGGCTTGGGCAGGGGATGGGCTGGGTCTAGGGCTGGGGCTGTGCTGGTGCTGTGCTGGGAGTGGGCTGGGGACTAGGGCAGGGGCAGGGCTGGGGCAGGGCTGGGGCTGGGCTGGGGCCAGGTCTGGGGCTGGGGCTGGAGGCTGGGGCCGGGGCTGGGCTGGGGATGAGCTGGGGGCAGGGCCGGGGCTGGAACGGGGGCTGGGGCAGGGGTTGGGGTCGGGGCTGGTCTGGGGATGAGCTGGGGCAGGGCTGGGGCTTGGGCTGGGGCCGGGGCTGGGCTGGGGCTCAGCTGGGGCTGGGGCTGGGGGCTGGGGCTGGGGGCTGGGGCTGAGGGCTGGGTCTTGGCTGGGGCTGATGGATGGGGCTGGGGCACGGCTGGGGTAGGGCTTGGGCTGGGGCTGGGGCTGGGGTAGGGGCAGGTCTGGGGCATGTCTGGGGCTGTGGCTGGGGCATGGCTGGGGCTGGTGGCTGTGGCTGGAGCTGGAGCTGGGCTGGGGCCGGGGATGGGGCCGTGAGTGGGGCTTGGCTGGGGCCGGGGCTGGGTCCAGGGCTGGGCTGGGCGGTGGCTGGGGCTGGGGCTTGGCTGGGGGCAGGGCTGGGGCTGGGGCTGGGCTGGGCTGGGGGAACGGATGAGGCTGGAGCTGGGGCTGGGGCTGGGGCTGGGGCTGGGGCTTGGGCTGGGGCAGGTCTGGGCCTGGGCTGGGGATGAGGCTGGGGTGGGGCCGGGGCTGGGGCTGGGGCAGGTCTGGGCCTGGGCTGGGAATGAGGCTGGGGTGGGGCTGGGGCTGGGGCTGGGTCCAGGGCTGAGGCTGGGCTGGGGCTGGGGCTAGGCTGGGGCAGGGCTGGGGATGAGGCTGGGGTGGGGCTGGGGCTGGGTCCAGGGCTGGGGCTGGGCTGGGACCAGGACTGGGCTGGGGCAGGGACTGGGGCAGGGCTGGGGCTGGGCAGGGCTGGGGCTGGGCGGTGGCTGAGGCTGGGCTGGGGCAGGGGTGGGGCTGGGGCTGGGCTGGGGACTGGGATGGGGCTGGGGCTGGGGCTGGGGATTGGGCCGGGGCAGGGCTGGGCCTGGGCTGGGGATGAGGCTGGGGTGGGGCTGGGGCTGGGTCCAGGGCAGGGCTGGGGCTGGGGCTGGGGCGGGCGAGGCCTGGGCTGGGGGCAAGGATGGGGCTGGGGCTGGGGCTGGGGCTGGGGCTGGGTCCAGGGCAGGGGCTGGACTGGGGCTGGGGCTAGGCTGGGGCCAGGCTGGGGCTGGGCTGGGGCTGGGGCTGGGTCCAAGGTGGGGCTGGGGCCGGGGCTGGGGCAGGACTGGGCCCGGGCTGGGGCTGGGGCTGGGCTGAGGGTAGGGCTGGGGCAGGGCTGGGGCTGGGGCTGGGCTGGGGCTGGGTCCAGGGCTGTGGCTGGGCTGTGGGTGGAGCTGGGCTGGGGCTGAGGGTGGGGTTGGGGCTGGGCTAGGGCTGGGCTGGGGCCAGGGCTGCAACTGGGGCTGGGGCCAGGGCTGGGGCTGGGCTGTGGCTGGAGCTGGGCTGGGGCAGTGCTGGGGCTGGGGCTGGGGCTGGGCTGGGGCTGGGTCCAGGGCTGTGGCTGGGCTGGGGCTGGGGCTGGGCTAGGGCTGGGCTGGGGCCGGGGCTGGGCTGGGGCTGGGCAGCGGATGAGGCTGGGGTGGGGCTGGGGCTGGGTTCGGTGCAGGGCTAGGGCTGGGGCTGGGTCTGGGGCTGGGCAGGGCTGGGGCTGGGCATGGACCGGGACTGGGCAGGGGTAAAGCTGGGGCAGGGGCTGGGCTGGGGCTGAGCTGGGGGCAGGGCTGGGCTGGGGCCTTGGGCAGGGGATGGGCTGGGTCTAGGGCTGGGGCTGGGCTGGGGCCAGGTCTGGGGCTGGGGCTGGAGGCTGGGGCCGGGGCTGGGCTGGGGATGAGCTGGGGCAGGGCCGGGGCTGGAACTGGGGCTGGGGCAGGGGTTGGGGCCGGGGCTGGTCTGGGGATGAGCTGGGGCAGGGCTGGGGCTTGGGCTGGGGCCGGGGCTGGGCTGGGGCTCAGCTGGGGCTGGGGCTGGGGCTGGGGGCTGGGGCTGAGGGCTGGGTCTTGGCTGGGGCTGATGGATGGGGCTGGGGCACGGCTGGGGTAGGGCTTGGGCTGGGGCTGGGGCTGGGGTAGGGGCAGGTCTGGGGCATGGCTGGGGCTGTGGCTGGGGCATGGCTGGGGCTGGGGCTGGGGCTGTGGCTGGAGCTGGGCTGGGGCCGGGGCTGGGGCCGTGAGTGGGGCTTGGCTGGGGCCGGGGCTGGGTCCAGGGCTGGGCTGGGCGGTGGCTGGGGCTGGGGCTTGGCTGGGGGCAGGGCTGGGGCTGGGGCTGGGCTGGGCTGGGGGAACGGATGGGGCTGGGGCTGGGGCTGGGGCTGGGGCTGGGGCTTGGGCTGGGGCAGGTCTGGGCCTGGGCTGGGGATGAGGCTGGGGTGGGGCCGGGGCTGGGTCCAGGGCAGGGCTGGGGCTGGGGCAGGTCTGGGCCTGGGCTGGGAATGAGGCTGGGCTGGGGCTGGGGCTAGGCTGGGGCAGGGCTGGGGCTGGGGCTGGGCTGGGGACTGGGATGGGGATGGGGCTGGGGCTGGGGCTTGGGCTGGGGTAGGGCTGGGCCTGGGCTGGGGATGAGGCTGGGGTGGGGCTGGGGCGGGCGAGGCCTGGGCTGGGGGCAAGGATGGGGCTGGGGCTGGGGCTGGGGCTGGGGCTGGGTCCAGGGCAGGGGCTGGACTGGGGCTGGGGCTAGGCTGGGGCAGGGCTGGGAATGGGGCTGGGCTGGGGCTGGGTCCAGGGCTGTGGCTGGGCTGTGGGTGGAGCTGGGCTGGGGCTGAGGGTGGGGTTGTGGCTGGGCTAGGGCTGGGCTGGGGCCGGGGCTGCAACTGGGGCTGGGTCCAGGGCTGTGGCTGGGCTGGGGCTGGGCTGGGGCCGGGGCTGCGACTGAGGCTGGGTCCAGGGCTGGGACTGGGCTGTGGCTAGGGCTGGGCCGGGGCAGGGCAGGGGCAGGGGCTGGGCTGGGGGCTGGGCAGCGGATGAGGCTGGGGTGGGGCTGGGGCTGGGTTCGGTGCAGGGTTAGGGCTGGGTCTGGGTCTGGGGCTGGGCAGGGCTGGGGCTGGGTCCAGGGCTGGGGCAGGGCTGTGGCTGGGGCTGGGGCTGGGCTGGGGCTAGGTCCAGGGCTGTGGCTGGACTGTGGCTAAAGCTGGGGGTGGGGCTGAGGGTGGGGCTGGGGCTGGGCTAGGGCTGGGCTGGGGCCGGGGCTGGAATTGGGGCTGGGTCCAGGACTGGGGCTGGGCTGGGTCTGCGTCCACAGCAGGGGCTGTGCTGGGGCTGGGGCTGGGCAGGGGCAAGGCTGGGGCAGGGGCAGGGCAGGGGCTGTGGATGGGCTGTGGCTGGAGCTGGGCTGGGGCCGGGGATGGGGCCGTGAGTGGGGCTTGGCTGTGGCCAGGGCTGGGGGCTGGGGCAGGGAGTGGGAGAGGGCTGGGGCTGGGGCTGGGTCCAGGGCTGGGGCTGGGCGGTGGCTGGGGCAGGGCTGGGGCAGGGCTTTGGCTGGGGCTGGGGTTGGGCTGGGGGCAGGGCTGGGGCTGGGGCTGGGCTGGGCTGGGGGAACAGATGGGGCTGGGGCTGGGGCTGGGGCTTGGGCTGGGGAAGGTCTGGGCCTGGACTGGGGATGAGGCTGGGGTAGGGCTGGGGCTGGGTCCAGGGCAGGGCTGGGGCTGGGGCTGGGGCTGGGCTGGGGTAGGGCTGGGGCAGGGCTGGAGCTGGGGCTGGGTCCAGGGTGGGGCTGGGTCTGGGCAGGGGCAGGTCTGGGGCTGCGCGGTGGCTGGGGCTGGGCTGAGGGTAGGGCTGGGGCAGGGCTGGGGCTGGGGCTGTGTCCAGGGTGGGGCTGGGGCTGGGCAGGGGCAGGTCTGGGGCTGGGCGGTGGCTGGGGCTGGGCTGGGGCTGAGGCTGTGTCTAAGGTGGGGCTGTGGCCGGGGCTGGGGCAGGACTGGGGCCGGGATGGGGCTGGGGCTGGGTCCAGGGCAGGGGCTGGACTGGGGCTGGGGCTAGGCTGGGGCAGGGCTGGGGCAGGGCTGGGGCTGGGGCTGGGTCCAAGGTGGGGCTGGGGCCGGGGCTGGGGCAGGACTGGGGCCAGACTGGGGCTGTGGCAGGGCTGAGGGTAGGGCTGGGGCAGGGCTGGGGCTGGGGCTGGGCTGGGGCTGGGTCCAGGGCTGTGGCTGGGCTGTGGCTGGAGCTGGGCTGGGGCCGGGGCTGCGACTGGGGCTGGGTCCAGGGCTGGGGCTGGGCTGTGGCTGGGGCTGGGCTGGGGCAGTGCTGGGGCTGGGGCTGGGGCTGGGCTGGGGCTGGGTCCAGGGCTGTGGCTGGGCTGTGGGTGGAGCTGGGCTGGGGCTGAGGGTGGGGCTGAGTCTGGGCTAGGGCTGGGCCGGGGCCGGGGGCTGCGACTGAGGCTGGGTCCAGGGCTGGGACTGGGCTGTGGCTAGGGCTGGGCCGGGGCAGGGCTGGGGCAGGGGCTGGGCTGGGGCTGGGCAGCGGATGAGGCTGGGGTGGGGCTGGGGCTGGGTTCGGTGCAGGGCTAGGGCTGGGGCTGGGTCTGGGGCTGGGCAGGGCTGGGGCTGGGCATGGACCGGGACTGGGCAGGTGTAAAGCTGGGGCAGGGCTGTGGCTGGGCATGGACTGGGATTGGGTAGGGGCAGGGCGGGGGCTGTGGATGGGCTGTGGCTGGAGCTGGGCTGGGGCCGGGGCTGCGACTGGGGCTGGGTCCAGGGCTGGGGCTGGGCTGTGGGTGGAGCTGGGCTGGGGCAGTGCTGGGGCTTGGGCTGGGGCTGGGGCTGGGCTGGGGCTGGGTCCAGGGCTGTGGCTGGGCTGGGGCTGGGGCTGGGCTGGGGCTGAGGGTGGGGCTTGGGCTGGGGCAGTGCTGGGGCTGGGGCTGGGGCTGGGGCTGGGCTGGGGCTGGGTCCAGGGCTGTGGCTGGGCTGGGGCTGGGGCTGGGCTGGGGCTGAGGGTGGGGCTGGGGCTGGGCTAGGGCTGGGCTGGGGCCGGGGCTGCGACTGAGGCTGGGTCCAGGGCTGGGACTGGGCTGTGGCTAGGGCTGGGCCGGGGCAGGGCTGGGGCAGGGGCTGGGCTGGGGCCGAGGGTGGGGCTGGGGCTGGGGCTGGGGACAGGGCTTGGGATAGGGCTGGGGCCAGAGCTGGGGCAGGGCTGGGGCCAGGCTGGGGCTGGGTTTGGTGCAGGGCTGGGGCAGGGCAGGGGCTACGGCTGGGCTGGGACCGGGGATGGGTGCGGGGGTGGGGCTGGGGCTGGGTCCAGAGCTGGGCTGGGCTGGAGCTGGGACTGGGGCAGGGCTAGGGCTGGGCTGGTTCTGGGCTGGGGGCAAGGATGGGGTTTGGGCTGGGGTTGGGCCAGGGCTTGGGCTGGGCTGGGACCGGGGCTGGGCTGGGGTAGGGCTGGGGCAGGGCTGGGGCTGGGGCTGGGGCTGGGGCGGGGACTGGGGCAGGGCTATGGCTGGGGCTGGGCTGGGGCCGAGTCTGGGTCTGGGGCTGGGTCTGGGGCCGGGGCAGGGCTGGGGCAGGGCTGGAACTGGGGCTGGGCTGGGGGCAAGGTTGGGGCTGGGGCTGGGCTGGTGGCGAGGGTGGGGCTGGGGCTGGGGCTGCGGACAGGGCTGGGGCTAGGGCTGAGGTAGGGGTAGGGCTGGGGCTGGATTGGGGCCAGGGCTGGGGCAGGACTAGGCTTGAGGCTGGGCCTTGGGCTGGGGCTGGGTTGGCGCAGGGCTGGGGCTGGGGCTGGAACGAAGGCATGGGCAGGGCTGGGGCTGGGGCTGGAGCCAGGGCTGGGGCAGGAGCCAGGGCTGGGGCAGGGCTGAGGTCAGGCCTGGGGCTGCGGCTGGGGCAGGACTGGGGCTGGGGCTCGGGACAGGGCTGGGGCCAGGCTGGGTCTGGGTCTGGGCTGAGGGCAGGGCTGGGGCTGGAGGCCGGGATGGGGCAGGACTGGGACTGGGGCAGGGGCACGGGCCGAGGCTGGGGACTGGGCTAGGGCTGGAGCTAGGGCAGGGCTGGGGCTGGGTTCGGCTCAGGGCTGGGACTGGGTTCGGCTCAGGGCTGGGGCTTGGTCCGGGGCTGGGGCTGGGCTAGGGCAGGGCTGGGGCTGGGGCAGTGGCTGGGGCTGGGTCCAGGGCTGTGGCTGGGCTGTGGCTGGAGCTGGGCTGGGGCTGAGGTTGGGGCTGGGGCTGGGCTAATGCTGGGCTGGGGCCGGGGCTGCGACTTGGTCGGGATCCAGGGCTGGGGCTGGGCTGTGACTGGGGCTGGGCTGGGGCAGGGCTGGGGCTGGGGCTGGGGCTGGGCTGGAACCAAGGCATGGGCAGGGCTGGGGCTGGGGCTGGAGCCAGGGCTGGGGCAGGAGCCAGGGCTGGGGACAGGGCTGGGGCCACGCTGGGTCTGGGGCTGGGCTAAGGGCAGGGCTGGGGTTGGGGGCTGGGATGGGGCAAGACTGGGACTGGGGCAGGGGCACGGGCCGAGGCTGGGGACAGGGCTAGGGCTGGAGCTAGGGCAGGGTTGGGGCCAGGCTGGGGCTGGGTTCGGCTCAGGGCTGGGGCTTGGTCCAGGGCTGGGGCTGGGCTGAGGGCAGGGTTGGGCTAGGCCTGGGGCTGGGGCAGGGCTAGGTTAGGGCTGGGCTGAGGCCGGGGCTGGGTCCGGGCCTGGGGCTGGGCTGAGGGCAGGGCTGGGCTAGGGCTGGGGCTGGGTCAGGGCTGGGGCTGGGCTGGGGTTGGGGCTTTGGCTGGGGCAGTGCTGGGGCTGGTCTGAGGCTGGGCTGGGACCAGGACCGGGCTGGAGCAGGGACTGGGGCAGGGCTTGGACTGGGGCTGGGGCTGGGGCTGGGATGGGGCATGGCTGGGGCTGGGGCTGGGGCTGGGGCTGGGATGGGGCATGGCTGGGGCTGGGGCTGGACTGGGGGCAGGAATGGGGATGGGGCTGGGGCTGGGGCTTGGGCTGGGGCAGGGCTGGGGCTGGGCAGCGGATCAGGCTGGGGTGGGGCTGGGGCTGGGGCTGGGTCCAGGGCAGGGCTAGGGCTGGGGCTGGGGCTGGGGCTGGGCAGGGCTGGGGCTGGGCATGGACTGGGATTGGGTAGGGGTAGGGCCGGGGCTGGGGTTGGGCTGTGGCTGGGTCTGGGGCTGGGCTAGGGCTGGGGCTGGGTCCAGGGCTGGGGCAGGGCTGTGGCTGTGGCTGGGGCTGGGCTGGGGCTAGGTCCAGGGCTGTGGCTGGACTGTGGCTAAAGCTGGGGTGGGGCTGAGGGTGGGGCTGGGGCTGGGCTAGGGCTGGGGCCGGGGATGGGGCCGTGAGTGGGGCTTGGCTGGGGCCGTGACTGGGGCTGGGGCGGGGACTGGGAGAGGGCTGGGGCTGGGGCTGGGTCCAGGGCTGGGGCTGGGCGGTGGCTGGGGCTGGGCTGGGGCAGGGCTTTGGCTGGGGCTGGGGCTGGGCTGGGGGCAGGGCTGGGGCTGGGGCTGGGCTGGGCTGGGGGAACGGATGGGGCTGGGGCTGGGGCTGGGGCTTGGGCTGGGGAAGGTCTGGGCCTGGACTGGGGATGAGGCTGGGGTGGGGCTGGGGCTGGGCTGGGGCTGGGGCTGGGTCCAAGGTGGGGCTGGGGCTGGGCTGGGGCCAGGGCTGGGTCTGGGCGGTGGCTGGGACTGGGTCCAAGGCAGGGTCTGGACTGGGGCTGGGCCTTGGCTGGGGCAGGGGTTGGGGCCAGGTGTGGGGCTGGGGCTGGGGCTGGGTCCGGGGCTAGGGCTGGGCGGTGGCTGGGGCTGGGCTGGGGCAGGGCTGGGGACAGGGCTGGGGCCAGGCTGGGTCTGGGGCTGGGCTGGGGGCTGGGCTGAGGGCAGGGCTGGGCTAGGGCTGGGCTGGGGCCGGGGCTGGGGCTGGGGGTGGGGCTGGGGCTGGGACTGGGTCCAGGGCTGGGGCAGGGCAGTGGCTGGGGTTGGGCTGGGGCAGGGCTGGGGCGGGGGGCTGGGCTGGGGCTGGGGTTGGGCTGGGGCAGGGCTGGGGCTGGGACTGGGTCCAGGGCTGT
Organism: Melanerpes formicivorus; assembly: GCF_026170545.1. Classification (NCBI taxonomy): domain Eukaryota; kingdom Metazoa; phylum Chordata; class Aves; order Piciformes; family Picidae; genus Melanerpes; species Melanerpes formicivorus. The sequence goes on along the minus strand of NW_027144418.1, from coordinate 19,618 downwards.
GGCTGGTCTGTGGCTGGAGCTGGGCTGGGGCTGAGGGTGGGGCAGGGGCTGGGCTAGGGCTGGGCTGGGGCCAGGGCTGTGACTGGGGCTAGGTCCAGGGCTGGGGCTGGGCTGGGGCAGGCCTGGGGCTGGGGCTGGGGCTGGGCTGGGGCTGGGTCCAGGGCAGGGGCTGGGCTGGGGGCATGGCTGGGCCGGGGCAGGGCTGGGACTGGGGCTGGGCTGGGGCTGAGGGTGGGGCTGGGGCAGGGCTGGGGCTGGGGCAGGAACCAAGTCTTGGGCATGGCTAAGGCTGGGGCTGGGGCTGGGTCAGGGCTGGGCTAGGGCTGGGCTGGGGCTGGGGCAGGGCTGGGGCTGGGCTGGGGCCGGGGCTTGAGCAGGGTTAGGGCTGGGGCTGGAACCAAGGCTTGGGCAGGGCTGGGGCTGGAGGCTGGGACCGAGGCTGGGCTGGGGCTGGGCTGGGGCTAGGGCTGGGCTGGGGCTGGGGCAAGGGTGGGCTGGTGGCTGGGCAGGGCTGATGCAGGGCTGGGGCTGGGCTGGGGCTGAGCTGGGGGCAGGGCTGGGCTGGGGCTTGGGCAGGGGATGGGCTGGGTCTAGGTCTGGGGCTGTGCTGGTGCTGTGCTGGGAGTGGGCTGGGGACTAGGGCAGGGGCAGGGCTGGGGCAGGGCTGGGGCTGGGCTGGGGCCAGGTCTGGGGCTGGGGCTGGAGGCTGGGGCCGGGGCTGGGCTGGGGATGAGCTGGGGCAGGGCCGGGGCTGGAACGGGGGCTGGGGCAGGGGTTGGGGCCGGGGCTGGTCTGGGGATGAGCTGGGGCAGGGCTGGGGCTTGGGCTGGGGCCGGGGCTGGGCTGGGGCTCAGCTGGGGCTGGGGCTGGGGCTGGGGACAAGGCTGAGGCAGGGCGGGGCAGGGCTGGCGCAGGACTGGGGCTGGGGCTGGGGCTGGGGGCTGGGGCTGGGGCTGGGGCTGGGCTGGGCTGGGGGAACGGATGGGGCTGGGGCTGGGGCTGGGGCTTGGGCTGGGGCAGGTCTGGGCCTGGGCTGGGGATGAGGCTGGGGTGGGGCCGGGGCTGGGGCTGGGGCAGGTCTGGGCCTGGGCTGGGAATGAGGCTGGGGTGGGGCTGGGGCTGGGTCCAGGGCTGGGGCAGGGCTGGGGATGAGGCTGGGGTGGGGCTGGGGCTGGGTCCAGGGCAGGGGCTTGGGCTGGGGCCGAGGCTGGGCTGGGGCTCAGCTGGGGCTGGGGCTGGGGCTGGGGCTGGGGGCTGGGGCTGAGGGCTGGGTCTTGGCTGGGCTGATGGATGGGGCTGGGGCACGGCTGGGGTAGGGCTTGGGCTGGGGCTGGGGCTGGGGTAGGGGCAGGTCTGGGGCATGGCTGGGGCTGTGGCTGGGGCATGGCTGGGGCTGTGGCTGTGGCTGTGGCTGGAGCTGGGCTGGGGCCGGGGATGGGGCCGTGAGTGGGGCTTGGCTGGGGCCTGGGCTGGGGCAGGGTCTGGGGCCGTGAGTGGGGCTTGGCTGGGGCCGGGGCTGGGTCCAGGGCTGGGCTGGGCGGTGGCTGGGGCTGGGGCTTGGCTGGGGGCAGGGCTGGGGCTGGGGCTGGGCTGGGCTGGGGGAACGGATGGGGCTGGGGCTGGGGCTGGGGCTGGGGCTTGGGCTGGGGCAGGTCTGGGCCTGGGCTGGGGATGAGGCTGGGGTGGGGCCGGGGCTGGGTCCAGGGCAGGGCTGGGGCTGGGGCAGGTCTGGGCCTGGGCTGGGAATGAGGCTGGGGTGGGGCTGGGGCTGGGTCCAGGGCTGAGGCTGGGCTGGGGCTGGGGCTAGGCTGCGGCAGGGCTGGGGATGAGGCTGGGGTGGGGCTGGGGCTGGGTCCAGGGCTGGGGCTGGGCTGGGACCAGGACTGGGCTGGGGCAGGGACTGGGGCAGGGCTGGGGCTGGGGCTGGGGCTGGGCGGTGGCTGAGGCTGGGCTGGGGCAGGGCTGGGGCTGGGGCTGGGGTGGGGCTGGGGCTGGGTCCAGGGCATGGCTGGGGCTGGGGCTGGGGCGGGCGAGGCCTGGGCTGGGGGCAAGGATGGGGCTGGGGCTGGGGCTGGGGCTGGGGCTGGGTCCAGGGCAGGGGCTGGACTGGGGCTGGGGCTAGGCTGGGGCCGGTCTGGGGCTGGGCTGGGGCTGGGGCTGGGTCCAAGGTGGGGCTGGGGCCGGGGCTGGGGCAGGACTGGGGCCGGGCTGGGGCTGGCGCTGGGCTGAGGGTAGGGCTGGGGCAGGGCTGGGGCTGGGGCTGGGCTGGGGCTGGGTCCAGGGCTGTGGCTGGGCTGTGGGTGGAGCTGGGCTGGGGCTGAGGGTGGGGTTGGGGCTGGGCTAGGGCTGGGCTGGGGCCGGGGCTGCAACTGGAGCTGGGTCCAGGGCTGGGGCTGGGCTGTGGCTGGAGCTGGGCTGGGGCAGTGCTGGGGCTGGGGCTGGGGCTGGGCTGGGGCTGGGCAGCGGATGAGGCTGGGGTGGGGCTGGGGCTGGGTTCGGTGCAGGGCTAGGGCTGGGGCTGGGTCTGGGGCTGGGCAGGGCTGGGGCTGGGCATGGACCGGGACTGGGCAGGGGTAAAGCTGGGGCAGGGGCTGGGCTGGGGCTGAGCTGGGGGCAGGGCTGGGCTGGGGCTTGGGCAGGGGACAAGGCTGAGGCAGGGCGGGGCAGGGCTGGCGCAGGACTGGGGCTGGGGCTGGGGCTGGGGGCTGGGGCTGAGGGCTGGGTCTTGGCTGGGGCTGATGGATGGGGCTGGGGCAGGGCTGGGGTAGGGCTTGGGCTGGGGCTGGGGCTGGGGTAGGGGCAGGTCTGGGGCATGGCTGGGGCTGTGGCTGGGGCATGGCTGGGGCTGTGGCTGGGGCTGTGGCCGGGGCTGGGGGCAGGGATGGGGCAGGGCTGGGGCTGGGGATGGAACCAAGGCTTGGGCAGGGCTGGGGCTGGAGGCTGGGACCGAGGCTGGGCTGGGGCTGGGCTGGGGCTAGGGCTGGGCTGGGGCTGGGGCAGGGCTGGGGCCGGGCTGGGGCCGGGGCTTGGGCAGGGTTGGGGCTCGGGCTGGAACCAAGGCTTGGGCAGGGCTGTGGCTGGAGGCTGGGGCTGAGGTTGGGCTGGGGCTGGGCTGGGCTGGGGCAGGGCTGGGGCAGGGGCAGGGCGGGGGCTGTGGCTGGGCTGTGGCTGGAGCTGGGCTGGGGCCGGGGATGGGGCCGTGAGTGGGGCTTGGCAGGGGCTGGGGCTGGGTCCAGGGCTGGGCTGGGCGGTGGCTGGGGCTGGGGCTTGGCTGGGGGCAGGGCTGGGGCTGGGGCTGGGCTGGGCTGGGGGAACGGATGGGGCTGGGGCTGGGGCTTGGGCTGGGGAAGGTCTGGGCCTGGACTGGGGATGAGGCTGGGGTGGGGCTGGGGCTGGGTCCAGGGCAGGGCTGGGGCTGGGGCTAGGCTGGGGTAGGGCTGGGGCAGGGCTGGGGCTGGGGCTGGGTCCAGGGCAGGGGCTGGACTGGGGCTGGGGCTAGGCTGCGGCAGGGCTGGGGCTTGGCTGGGCCTGGGGCTGGGTCCAAGGTGGGGCTGGGGCCGGGGCTGGGGCTGGGGCCAGGCTGAGGGTAGGGCTGGGGCAGGGCAGGGGATGGAGGTGGGCTGGGGCAGTGCTGGGGCTGGGGCTGGGGCTGGGGCTGGGGCTGGGTCCAGGGCTGTGGCTGGGCTGGGGCTGGGGCTGGGCTGGGGCTGAGGGTGGGGCTGGGGCTGGGCTAGGGCTGGGCTGGGGCCGGGGCTCCGACTGAGGCTGGGTCCAGGGCTGGGACTGGGCTGTGGCTAGGGCTGGGCCGGGGCAGGGCTGGGGCAGGGGCTGGGCTGGGGCCGAGGGTGGGGCTGGGGCTGGGGCTGGGGACAGGGCTGGGGACAGGGCTGGGGCCAGAGCTGGGGCAGGGCTGGGGCCAGGCTGGGGCTGGGTTCGGTGCAGGGCTGGGCTGGAGCTGGGACTGGGGCAGGGCTAGGGCTGGGCTGGTTCTGGGCTGGGGGCAAGGATGGGGTTTGGGCTGGGGTTGGGCCAGGGCTTGGGCTGGGCTGGGACCGGGGCTGGGCTGGGGTAGGGCTGGCACAGGGCTGGGGCTGGGGCTGGGGCTGGGGCGGGGACTGGGGCAGGGCTATGGCTGGGGCTGGGCTGGGGCCGAGTCTGGGTCCGGGGCTGGGTCTGGGGCCGGGGCAGGGCTGGGGCAGGGTTGGAACTGGGGCTGGGCTGGGGGCAAGGTTGGGGCTGGGGCTGGGCTGGTGGCGAGGGTGGGGCTGGGGCTGGGGCTGCGGACAGGGCTGGGGCTAGGGCTGAGGTAGGGGTAGGGCTGGGGCTGGATTGGGGCCAGGGCTGGGGCAGGACTAGGCTTGAGGCTGGGCCTTGGGCTGGGGCTGGGTTGGCGCAGGGCTGGGGCTGGGGCTGGAACGAAGGCATGGGCAGGGCTGGGGCTGGGGCTGGAGCCAGGGCTGGGGCAGGAGCCAGGGCTGGGGCAGGGCTGAGGTCAGGCCTGGGGCTGCGGCTGGGGCAGGACTGGGGCTGGGGCTCGGGACAGGGCTGGGGCCAGGCTGGGTCTGGGTCTGGGCTGAGGGCAGGGCTGGGGCTGGAGGCCGGGATGGGGCAGGACTGGGACTGGGGCAGGGGCACGGGCCGAGGCTGGGGACTGGGCTAGGGCTGGAGCTAGGGCAGGGCTGGGGCTGGGTTCGGCTCAGGGCTGGGACTGGGTTCGGCTCAGGGCTGGGGCTTGGTCCGGGGCTGGGGCTGGGCTAGGGCAGGGCTGGGGCTGGGGCAGTGGCTGGGGCTGGGTCCAGGGCTGTGGCTGGGCTGTGGCTGGAGCTGGGCTGGGGCTGAGGTTGGGGCTGGGGCTGGGCTAATGCTGGGCTGGGGCCGGGGCTGCGACTTGGTCGGGATCCAGGGCTGGGGCTGGGCTGTGACTGGGGCTGGGCTGGGGCAGGGCTGGGGCTGGGGCTGGGGCTGGGCTGGGGCTGGGTCCAGGGCTGGGGCTGTGCTGTGGCTGGGGCTGGGCTGTGGCTGGGGCTGGGCTGGAACCAAGGCATGGGCAGGGCTGGGGCTGGGGCTGGAGCCAGGGCTGGGGCAGGAGCCAGGGCTGGGGACAGGGCTGGGGCCACGCTGGGTCTGGGGCTGGGCTAAGGGCAGGGCTGGGGTTGGGGGCTGGGATGGGGCAAGACTGGGACTGGGGCAGGGGCACGGGCCGAGGCTGGGGACAGGGCTAGGGCTGGAGCTAGGGCAGGGTTGGGGCCAGGCTGGGGCTGGGTTCGGCTCAGGGCTGGGGCTTGGTCCAGGGCTGGGGCTGGGCTGAGGGCAGGGCTGGGCTAGGCCTGGGGCTGGGGCAGGGCTAGGTTAGGGCTGGGCTGAGGCCGGGGCTGGGTCCGGGCCTGGGGCTGGGCTGAGGGCAGGGCTGGGCTAGGGCTGGGGCTGGGTCAGGGCTGGGGCTGGGCTGGGGTTGGGGCTTTGGCTGGGGCAGTGCTGGGGCTGGTCTGAGGCTGGGCTGGGACCAGGACCGGGCTGGAGCAGGGACTGGGGCAGGGCTTGGACTGGGGCTGGGGCTGGGGCTGGGATGGGGCATGGCTGGGGCTGGGGCTGGACTGGGGGCAGGAATGGGGATGGGGCTGGGGCTGGGGCTTGGGCTGGGGCAGGGCTGGGGCTGGGCAGCGGATCAGGCTGGGGTGGGGCTGGGGCTGGGGCTGGGTCCAGGGCAGGGCTAGGGCTGGGGCTGGGGCTGGGGCTGGGCAGGGCTGGGGCTGGGCATGGACTGGGATTGGGTAGGGGTAGGGCTGTGGCTGGGTCTGGGTCTGGGCTAGGGCTGGGGCTGGGTCCAGGGCTGGGGCAGGGCTGTGGCTGGGGCTGGGGCTGGGCTGGGGCTAGGTCCAGGGCTGTGGCTGGACTGTGGCTAAAGCTGGGGTGGGGCTGAGGGTGGGGCTGGGGCTGGGCTAGGGCTGGGGCCGGGGATGGGGCCGTGAGTGGGGCTTGGCTGGGGCCGTGACTGGGGCTGGGGCGGGGACTGGGAGAGGGCTGGGGCTGGGGCTGGGTCCAGGGCTGGGGCTGGGCGGTGGCTGGGGCTGGGCTGGGGCAGGGCTTTGGCTGGGGCTGGGGCTGGGCTGGGGGCAGGGCTGGGGCTGGGGCTGGGCTGGGCTGGGGGAACGGATAGGGCTGGGGCTTGGGCTGGGGAAGGTCTGGGCCTGAACTGGGGATGAGACTGGGGGGGGGCTGGGGCTGGGCTGGGGCTGGGGCTGGGTCCAGGGTGGGGCTGGGGCTGGGCTGGGGCCAGGGCTGGGTCTGGGCGGTGGCTGGGACTGGGTCCAAGGCAGGGTCTGGACTGGGGCTGGGGCTTGGCTGGGGCAGGGGTTGGGGCCAGGTGTGGGGCTGGGGCTGGGGCTGGGTCCGGGGCTAGGGCTGGGCGGTGGCTGGGGCTGGGCTGGGGCAGGGCTGGGGACAGGGCTGGGGCCAGGCTGGGTCTGGGGCTGGGCTGGGGGCTGGGCTGGGGCTGGGGCCTGGGATGGGGCAGGACTGGGACTGGGGCAGGGGCACGGGCCGAGGCTGGGGACAGGGCTAGGGCTGGAGCTAGGGCAGGGCTGGGGCAGGGATTGGGGTTGGGTTCGGCTCAGGGCTGGGGCTGGGTCCGGGCCTGGGGCTGGGCTGAGGGCAGGGCTGGGCTAGGGCTGGGCTGGGGCCGGGGCTGGGGCCGGGGGTGGGGCTGGGGCTGGGACTGGGTCCAGGGCTGGGGCAGGGCAGTGGCTGGGGTTGGGCTGGGGCAGGGCCGGGGCGGGGGGCTGGGCTGGGGCTGGGGTTGGGCTGGGGCAGGGCTGGGGCTGGGACTGGGTCCAGGGCTGTGGCTGGTCTGTGGCTGGAGCTGGGCTGGGGCTGAGGGTGGGGCAGGGGCTGGGCTAGGGCTGGGCTGGGGCCAGGGCTGTGACTGGGGCTAGGTCCAGGGCTGGGGCTGGGCTGGGGCAGGCCTGGGGCTGGGGCTGGGGCTGGGCTGGGGCTGGGTCCAGGGCAGGGGCTGGGCTGGGGGCATGGCTGGGCCGGGGCAGGGCTGGGACTGGGGCTGGGCTGGGGCCGAGGGTGGGGCTGGGGCAGGGCTGGGGCTGGGGCAGGAACCAAGTCTTGGGCATGGCTAAGGCTGGGGCTGGGGCTGGGTCAGGGCTGGGCTAGGGCTGGGCTGGGGCTGGGGCAGGGCTGGGGCTGGGCTGGGGCCGGGGCTTGAGCAGGGTTAGGGCTGGGGCTGCAACCAAGGCTTGGGCAGGGCTGGGGCTGGAGGCTGGGACCGAGGCTGGGCTGGGGCTGGGCTGGGGCTAGGGCTGGGCTGGGGCTGGGGCAAGGGTGGGCTGGTGGCTGGGCAGGGCTGATGCAGGGCTGGGGCTGGGCTGGGGCTGAGCTGGGGGCAGGGCTGGGCTGGGGCTTGGGCAGGGGATGGGCTGGGTCTAGGGCTGGGGCTGTGCTGGTGCTGTGCTGGGAGTGGGCTGGGGACTAGGGCAGGGGCAGGGCTGGGGCAGGGCTGGGGCTGGGCTGGGGCCAGGTCTGGGGCTGGGGCTGGAGGCTGGGGCCGGGGCTGGGCTGGGGATGAGCTGGGGCAGGGCCGGGGCTGGAACTGGGGCTGGGGCAGGGGTTGGGGCCGGGGCTGGTCTGGGGATGAGCTGGGGCAGGGCTGGGGCTTGGGCTGGGGCCGGGGCTGGGCTGGGGCTCAGCTGGGGCTGGGGCTGGGGGCTGGGGCTGAGGGCTGGGTCTTGGCTGGGGCTGATGGATGGGGCTGGGGCACGGCTGGGGTAGGGCTTGGGCTGGGGCTGGGGCTGGGGTAGGGGCAGGTCTGGGGCATGGCTGGGGCTGTGGCTGGGGCATGGCTGGGGCTGTGGCTGGGGCTGTGGCTGGAGCTGGGCTGGGGCCGGGGATGGGGCCATGAGTGGGGCTTGGCTGGGGCCTGGGCTGGGGCCGGGTCTGGGGCCGTGAGTGGGGCTTGGCTGGGGCCGGGGCTGGGTCCAGGGCTGGGCTGGGCGGTGGCTGGGGCTGGGGCTTGGCTGGGGGCAGGGCTGGGGCTGGGGCTGGGCTGGGCTGGGGGAACGGATGAGGCTGGAGCTGGGGCTGGGGCTGGGGCTGGGGCTGGGCGGTGGCTGAGGCTGGGCTGGGGCAGGGGTGGGGCTGGGGCTGGGCTGGGGACTGGGATGGGGCTGGGGCTGGGGCTGGGGATTGGGCCGGGGCAGGGCTGGGCCTGGGCTGGGGATGAGGCTGGGGTGGGGCTGGGGCTGGGTCCAGGGCAGGGCTGGGGCTGGGGCTGGGGCGGGCGAGGCCTGGGCTGGGGGCAAGGATGGGGCTGGGGCTGGGGCTGGGGCTGGGGCTGGGTCCAGGGCAGGGGCTGGACTAGGGCTGGGGCTAGGCTGGGGCCAGGCTGGGGCTGGGCTGGGGCTGGGGCTGGGTCCAAAATGGGGCTGGGGCCGGGGCTGGGGCAGGACTGGGCCCGGGCTGGGGCTGGGTCTGGGGCCGGGGCAGGGCTGGGGCAGGGCTGGAACTGGGGCTGGGCTGGGGGCAAGGTTGGGGCTGGGGCTGGGCTGGTGGCGAGGGTGGGGCTGGGGCTGGGGCTGCGGACAGGGCTGGGGCTAGGGCTGAGGTAGGGGTAGGGCTGGGGCTGGATTGGGGCCAGGGCTGGGGCAGGACTAGGCTTGAGGCTGGGCCTTGGGCTGGGGCTGGGTTGGCGCAGGGCTGGGGCTGGGGCTGGAACCAAGGCATGGGCAGGGCTGGGGCTGGGGCTGGAGCCAGGGCTGGGGCAGGAGCCAGGGCTGGGGCAGGGCTGAGGTCAGGCCTGGGGCTGCGGCTGGGGCAGGACTGGGGCTGGGGCTCGGGACAGGGCTGGGGCCAGGCTGGGTCTGGGTCTGGGCTGAGGGCAGGGCTGGGGCTGGAGGCCGGGATGGGGCAGGACTGGGACTGGGGCAGGGGCACGGGCCGAGGCTGGGGACTGGGCTAGGGCTGGAGCTAGGGCAGGGCTGGGGCTGGGTTCGGCTCAGGGCTGGGACTGGGTTCGGCTCAGGGCTGGGGCTTGGTCCGGGGCTGGGGCTGGGCTAGGGCAGGGCTGGGGCTGGGGCAGTGGCTGGGGCTGGGTCCAGGGCTGTGGCTGGGCTGTGGCTGGAGCTGGGCTGGGGCTGAGGTTGGGGCTGGGGCTGGGCTAATGCTGGGCTGGGGCCGGGGCTGCGACTTGGTCGGGATCCAGGGCTGGGGCTGGGCTGTGACTGGGGCTGGGCTGGGGCAGGGCTGGGGCTGGGGCTGGGGCTGGGCTGGGGCTGGGTCCAGGGCTGGGGCTGTGCTGTGGCTGGGGCTGGGCTGTGGCTGGGGCTGGGCTGGAACCAAGGCATGGGCAGGGCTGGGGCTGGGGCTGGAGCCAGGGCTGGGGCAGGAGCCAGGGCTGGGGACAGGGCTGGGGCCACGCTGGGTCTGGGGCTGGGCTAAGGGCAGGGCTGGGGTTGGGGGCTGGGATGGGGCAAGACTGGGACTGGGGCAGGGGCACGGGCCGAGGCTGGGGACAGGGCTAGGGCTGGAGCTAGGGCAGGGTTGGGGCCAGGCTGGGGCTGGGTTCGGCTCAGGGCTGGGGCTTGGTCCAGGGCTGGGGCTGGGCTGAGGGCAGGGCTGGGCTAGGCCTGGGGCTGGGGCAGGGCTAGGTTAGGGCTGGGCTGAGGCCGGGGCTGGGTCCGGGCCTGGGGCTGGGCTGAGGGCAGGGCTGGGCTAGGGCTGGGGCTGGGTCAGGGCTGGGGCTGGGCTGGGGTTGGGGCTTTGGCTGGGGCAGTGCTGGGGCTGGTCTGAGGCTGGGCTGGGACCAGGACCGGGCTGGAGCAGGGACTGGGGCAGGGCTTGGACTGGGGCTGGGGCTGGGGCTGGGATGGGGCATGGCTGGGGCTGGGGCTGGACTGGGGGCAGGAATGGGGATGGGGCTGGGGCTGGGGCTTGGGCTGGGGCAGGGCTGGGGCTGGGCAGCGGATCAGGCTGGGGTGGGGCTGGGGCTGGGGCTGGGTCCAGGGCAGGGCTAGGGCTGGGGCTGGGGCTGGGGCTGGGCAGGGCTGGGGCTGGGCATGGACTGGGATTGGGTAGGGGTAGGGCCGGGGCTGGGGTTGGGCTGTGGCTGGGTCTGGGTCTGGGCTAGGGCTGGGGCTGGGTCCAGGGCTGGGGCAGGGCTGTGGCTGGGGCTCGGGCTGGGCTGGGGCTAGGTCCAGGGCTGTGGCTGGACTGTGGCTAAAGCTGGGGTGGGGCTGAGGGTGGGGCTGGGGCTGGGCTAGGGCTGGGGCCGGGGATGGGGCCGTGAGTGGGGCTTGGCTGGGGCCGTGACTGGGGCTGGGGCGGGGACTGGGAGAGGGCTGGGGCTGGGGCTGGGTCCAGGGCTGGGGCTGGGCGGTGGCTGGGGCTGGGCTGGGGCAGGGCTTTGGCTGGGGCTGGGGCTGGGCTGGGGGCAGGGCTGGGGCTGGGGCTGGGGCTTGGGCTGGGGAAGGTCTGGGCCTGGACTTGGGATGAGGCTGGGGTGGGGCTGGGGCTGGGCTGGGGCTGGGGCTGGGTCCAGGGTGGGGCTGGGGCTGGGCTGGGGCCAGGGCTGGGTCTGGGCGGTGGCTGGGACTGGGTCCAAGGCAGGGTCTGGACTGGGGCTGGGGCTTGGCTGGGGCAGGGGTTGGGGCCAGGTGTGGGGCTGGGGCTGGGGCTGGGTCCGGGGCTAGGGCTGGGCGGTGGCTGGGGCTGGGCTGGGGCTGAGGGTGGGGCTGGGGCTGGGCTAGGGCTGGGCGGTGGCTGGGGCTGGGCTGGGGCAGGGCTGGGGACAGGGCTGGGGCCAGGCTGGGTCTGGGGCTGGGCTGGGGGCTGGGCTGGGGCTGGGGCCTGGGATGGGGCAGGACTGGGACTGGGGCAGGGGCACGGGCCGAGGCTGGGGACAGGGCTAGGGCTGGAGCTAGGGCAGGGCTGGGGCAGGGACTGGGGTTGGGTTCGGCTCAGGGCTGGGGCTGGGTCCGGGCCTGGGGCTGGGCTGAGGGCAGGGCTGGGCTAGGGCTGGGCTGGGGCCGGGGCTGGGGCCGGGGGTGGGGCTGGGGCTGGGACTGGGTCCAGGGCTGGGGCAGGGCAGTGGCTGGGGTTGGGCTGGGGCAGGGCTGGGGCGGGGGGCTGGGCTGGGGCTGGGGTTGGGCTGGGGCAGGGCTGGGGCTGGGACTGGGTCCAGGGCTGTGGCTGGTCTGTGGCTGGAGCTGGGCTGGGGCTGAGGGTGGGGCAGGGGCTGGGCTAGGGCTGGGCTGGGGCCAGGGCTGTGACTGGGGCTAGGTCCAGGGCTGGGGCTGGGCTGGGGCAGGCCTGGGGCTGGGGCTGGGGCTGGGCTGGGGCTGGGTCCAGGGCAGGGGCTGGGCTGGGGGCATGGCTGGGCCGGGGCAGGGCTGGGACTGGGGCTGGGCTGGGGCTGAGGGTGGGGCTGGGGCAGGGCTGGGGCTGGGGCAGGAACCAAGTCTTGGGCATGGCTAAGGCTGGGGCTGGGGCTGGGTCAGGGCTGGGCTAGGGCTGGGCTGGGGCTGGGGCAGGGCTGGGGCTGGGCTGGGGCCGGGGCTTGAGCAGGGTTAGGGCTGGGGCTGGAACCAAGGCTTGGGCAGGGCTGGGGCTGGAGGCTGGGACCGAGGCTGGGCTGGGGCTGGGCTGGGGCTAGGGCTGGGCTGGGGCTGGGGCAAGGGTGGGCTGGTGGCTGGGCAGGGCTGATGCAGGGCTGGGGCTGGGCTGGGGCTGAGCTGGGGGCAGGGCTGGGCTGGGGCTTGGGCAGGGGATGGGCTGGGTCTAGGTCTGGGGCTGTGCTGGTGCTGTGCTGGGAGTGGGCTGGGGACTAGGGCAGGGGCAGGGCTGGGGCAGGGCTGGGGCTGGGCTGGGGCCAGGTCTGGGGCTGGGGCTGGAGGCTGGGGCCGGGGCTGGGCTGGGGATGAGCTGGGGCAGGGCCGGGGCTGGAACTGGGGCTGGGGCAGGGGTTGGGGCCGGGGCTGGTCTGGGGATGAGCTGGGGCAGGGCTGGGGCTTGGGCTGGGGCCGGGGCTGGGCTGGGGCTCAGCTGGGGCTGGGGCTGGGGCTGGGGGCTGGGGCTGAGGGCTGGGTCTTGGCTGGGGCTGATGGATGGGGCTGGGGCACGGCTGGGGTAGGGCTTGGGCTGGGGCTGGGGCTGGGGTAGGGGCAGGTCTGGGGCATGGCTGGGGCTGTGGCTGGGGCATGGCTGGGGCTGTGGCTGGGGCTGTGGCTGGAGCTGGGCTGGGGCCGGGGATGGGGCCATGAGTGGGGCTTGGCTGGGGCCTGGGCTGGGGCCGGGGCTGGGGCCGTGAGTGGGGCTTGGCTGGGGCCGGGGCTGGGTCCAGGGCTGGGCTGGGCGGTGGCTGGGGCTGGGGCTTGGCTGGGGGCAGGGCTGGGGCTGGGGCTGGGCTGGGCTGGGGGAACGGATGGGGCTGGGGCTGGGGCTGGGGCTTGGGCTGGGGCAGGTCTGGGCCTGGGCTGGGGATGAGGCTGGGGTGGGGCCGGGGCTGGGGCTGGGGCAGGTCTGGGCCTGGGCTGGGAATGAGGCTGGGGTGGGGCTGGGGCTGGGTCCAGGGCTGGGGCAGGGCTGGGGATGAGGCTGGGGTGGGGCTGGGGCTGGGTCCAGGGCAGGGGCTTGGGCTGGGGCCGAGGCTGGGCTGGGGCTCAGCTGGGGCTGGGGCTGGGGCTGGGGCTGGGGGCTGGGGCTGAGGGCTGGGTCTTGGCTGGGGCTGATGGATGGGGCTGGGGCACGGCTGGGGTAGGGCTTGGGCTGGGGCTGGGGCTGGGGTAGGGGCAGGTCTGGGGCATGGCTGGGGCTGTGGCTGGGGCATGGCTGGGGCTGTGGCTGTGGCTGTGGCTGGAGCTGGGCTGGGGCCGGGGATGGGGCCGTGAGTGGGGCTTGGCTGGGGCCTGGGCTGGGGCCGGGTCTGGGGCCGTGAGTGGGGCTTGGCTGGGGCCGGGGCTGGGTCCAGGGCTGGGCTGGGCGGTGGCTGGGGCTGGGGCTTGGCTGGGGGCAGGGCTGGGGCTGGGGCTGGGCTGGGCTGGGGGAACGGATGGGGCTGGGGCTGGGGCTGGGGCTGGGGCTGGGGCTGGGGCTTGGGCTGGGGCAGGTCTGGGCCTGGGCTGGGGATGAGGCTGGGGTGGGGCCGGGGCTGGGTCCAGGGCAGGGCTGGGGCTGGGGCAGGTCTGGGCCTGGGCTGGGAATGAGGCTGGGGTGGGGCTGGGGCTGGGTCCAGGGCTGAGGCTGGGCTGGGGCTGGGGCTAGGCTGCGGCAGGGCTGGGGATGAGGCTGGGGTGGGGCTGGGGCTGGGTCCAGGGCTGGGGCTGGGCTGGGACCAGGACTGGGCTGGGGCAGGGACTGGGGCAGGGCTGGGGCTGGGGCTGGGCGGTGGCTGAGGCTGGGCTGGGGCAGGGCTGGGGCTGGGGCTGGGGTGGGGCTGGGGCTGGGTCCAGGGCATGGCTGGGGCTGGGGCTGGGGCGGGCGAGGCCTGGGCTGGGGGCAAGGATGGGGCTGGGGCTGGGGCTGGGGCTGGGGCTGGGTCCAGGGCAGGGGCTGGACTGGGGCTGGGGCTAGGCTGGGGCCGGGCTGGGGCTGGGCTGGGGCTGGGGCTGGGTCCAAGGTGGGGCTGGGGCCGGGGCTGTGGCAGGACTGGGGCCGGGCTGGGGCTGGCGCTGGGCTGAGGGTAGGGCTGGGGCAGGGCTGGGGCTGGGGCTGGGCTGGGGCTGGGTCCAGGGCTGTGGCTGGGCTGTGGGTGGAGCTGGGCTGGGGCTGAGGGTGGGGTTGGGGCTGGGCTAGGGCTGGGCTGGGGCCGGGGCTGCAACTGGAGCTGGGTCCAGGGCTGGGGCTGGGCTGTGGCTGGAGCTGGGCTGGGGCAGTGCTGGGGCTGGGGCTGGGGCTGGGCTGGGGCTGGGTCCAGGGCTGTGGCTGGGCTGGGGCTGGGGCTGGGCTAGGGCTGGGCTGGGGCCGGGGCTGCGACTGAGGCTGGGTCCAGGGCTGGGACTGGGCTGTGGCTAGGGCTGGGCCGGGGCAGGGCTGGGGCAGGGGCTGGGCTGGGGCTGGGCAGCGGATGAGGCTGGGGGTGGGGCTGGGGCTGGGTTCGGTGCAGGGCTAGGGCTGGGGCTGGGTCTGGGGCTGGGCAGGGCTGGGGCTGGGCATGGACCGGGACTGGGCAGGGGTAAAGCTGGGGCAGGGGCTGGGCTGGGGCTGAGCTGGGGGCAGGGCTGGGCTGGGGCTTGGGCAGGGGATGGGCTGGGTCTAGGGCTGGGGCTGTGCTGGTGCTGTGCTGGGAGTGGGCTGGGGACTAGGGCAGGGGCAGGGCTGGGGCAGGGCTGGGGCTGGGCTGGGGCCAGGTCTGGGGCTGGGGCTGGAGGCTGGGGCCGGGGCTGGGCTGGGGATGAGCTGGGGCAGGGCCGGGGCTGGAACGGGGGCTGGGGCAGGGGTTGGGGCCGGGGCTGGTCTGGGGATGAGCTGGGGCAGGGCTGGGGCTTGGGCTGGGGCCGGGGCTGGGCTGGGGCTCAGCTGGGGCTGGGGCTGGGGCTGGGGACAAGGCTGAGGCAGGGCGGGGCAGGGCTGGTGCAGGACTGGGGCTGGGGCTGGGGCTGGGGGCTGGGGCTGGGGCTGGGGCTGGGCTGGGCTGGGGGGAACGGATGGGGCTGGGGCTGGGGCTGGGGCTTGGGCTGGGGCAGGTCTGGGCCTGGGCTGGGGATGAGGCTGGGGTGGGGCCGGGGCTGGGGCTGGGGCAGGTCTGGGCCTGGGCTGGGAATGAGGCTGGGGTGGGGCTGGGGCTGGGTCCAGGGCTGGGGCAGGGCTGGGGATGAGGCTGGGGTGGGGCTGGGGCTGGGTCCAGGGCAGGGGCTTGGGCTGGGGCCGAGGCTGGGCTGGGGCTCAGCTGGGGCTGGGGCTGGGGCTGGGGCTGGGGGCTGGGGCTGAGGGCTGGGTCTTGGCTGGGCTGATGGATGGGGCTGGGGCACGGCTGGGGTAGGGCTTGGGCTGGGGCTGGGGCTGGGGTAGGGGCAGGTCTGGGGCATGGCTGGGGCTGTGGCTGGGGCATGGCTGGGGCTGTGGCTGTGGCTGTGGCTGGAGCTGGGCTGGGGCCGGGGATGGGGCCGTGAGTGGGGCTTGGCTGGGGCCTGGGCTGGGGCAGGGTCTGGGGCCGTGAGTGGGGCTTGGCTGGGGCCGGGGCTGGGTCCAGGGCTGGGCTGGGCGGTGGCTGGGGCTGGGGCTTGGCTGGGGGCAGGGCTGGGGCTGGGGCTGGGCTGGGCTGGGGGAACGGATGGGGCTGGGGCTGGGGCTGGGGCTGGGGCTTGGGCTGGGGCAGGTCTGGGCCTGGGCTGGGGATGAGGCTGGGGTGGGGCCGGGGCTGGGTCCAGGGCAGGGCTGGGGCTGGGGCAGGTCTGGGCCTGGGCTGGGAATGAGGCTGGGGTGGGGCTGGGGCTGGGTCCAGGGCTGAGGCTGGGCTGGGGCTGGGGCTAGGCTGCGGCAGGGCTGGGGATGAGGCTGGGGTGGGGCTGGGGCTGGGTCCAGGGCTGGGGCTGGGCTGGGACCAGGACTGGGCTGGGGCAGGGACTGGGGCAGGGCTGGGGCTGGGGCTGGGGCTGGGCGGTGGCTGAGGCTGGGCTGGGGCAGGGCTGGGGCTGGGGCTGGGGTGGGGCTGGGGCTGGGTCCAGGGCATGGCTGGGGCTGGGGCTGGGGCGGGCGAGGCCTGGGCTGGGGGCAAGGATGGGGCTGGGGCTGGGGCTGGGGCTGGGGCTGGGTCCAGGGCAGGGGCTGGACTGGGGCTGGGGCTAGGCTGGGGCCGGTCTGGGGCTGGGCTGGGGCTGGGGCTGGGTCCAAGGTGGGGCTGGGGCCGGGGCTGTGGCAGGACTGGGGCCGGGCTGGGGCTGGCGCTGGGCTGAGGGTAGGGCTGGGGCAGGGCTGGGGCTGGGGCTGGGCTGGGGCTGGGTCCAGGGCTGTGGCTGGGCTGTGGGTGGAGCTGGGCTGGGGCTGAGGGTGGGGTTGGGGCTGGGCTAGGGCTGGGCTGGGGCCGGGGCTGCAACTGGAGCTGGGTCCAGGGCTGGGGCTGGGCTGTGGCTGGAGCTGGGCTGGGGCAGTGCTGGGGCTGGGGCTGGGGCTGGGCTGGGGCTGGGCAGCGGATGAGGCTGGGGTGGGGCTGGGGCTGGGTTCGGTGCAGGGCTAGGGCTGGGGCTGGGTCTGGGACTGGGCAGGGCTGGGGCTGGGCATGGACCGGGACTGGGCAGGGGTAAAGCTGGGGCAGGGGCTGGGCTGGGGCTGAGCTGGGGGCAGGGCTGGGCTAGGGCTTGGGCAGGGGACAAGGCTGAGGCAGGGCGGGGCAGGGCTGGCGCAGGACTGGGGCTGGGGCTGGGGCTGGGGGCTGGGGCTGAGGGCTGGGTCTTGGCTGGGGCTGATGGATGGGGCTGGGGCAGGGCTGGGGTAGGGCTTGGGCTGGGGCTGGGGCTGGGGTAGGGGCAGGTCTGGGGCATGGCTGGGGCTGTGGCTGGGGCATGGCTGGGGCTGTGGCTGGGGCTGTGGCCGGGGCTGGGGGCAGGGATGGGGCAGGGCTGGGGCTGGGGATGGAACCAAGGCTTGGGCAGGGCTGGGGCTGGAGGCTGGGACCGAGGCTGGGCTGGGGCTGGGCTGGGGCTAGGGCTGGGCTGGGGCTGGGGCAGGGCTGGGGCCGGGCTGGGGCCGGGGCTTGGGCAGGGTTGGGGCTCGGGCTGGAACCAAGGCTTGGGCAGGGCTGTGGCTGGAGGCTGGGGCTGAGGTTGGGCTGGGGCTGGGCTGGGCTGGGGCAGGGCTGGGGCAGGGGCAGGGCGGGGGCTGTGGCTGGGCTGTGGCTGGAGCTGGGCTGGGGCCGGGGATGGGGCCGTGAGTGGGGCTTGGCAGGGGCTGGGGCTGGGTCCAGGGCTGGGCTGGGCGGTGGCTGGGGCTGGGGCTTGGCTGGGGGCAGGGCTGGGGCTGGGGCTGGGCTGGGCTGGGGGAACGGATGGGGCTGGGGCTGGGGCTGGGGCTTGGGCTGGGGAAGGTCTGGGCCTGGACTGGGGATGAGGCTGGGGTGGGGCTGGGGCTGGGTCCAGGGCAGGGCTGGGGCTGGGGCTAGGCTGGGGTAGGGCTGGGGCAGGGCTGGGGCTGGGGCTGGGTCCAGGGCAGGGGCTGGACTGGGGCTGGGGCTAGGCTGCGGCAGGGCTGGGGCTTGGCTGGGCCTGGGGCTGGGTCCAAGGTGGGGCTGGGGCCGGGGCTGGGGCTGGGGCCAGGCTGAGGGTAGGGCTGGGGCAGGGCAGGGGATGGAGGTGGGCTGGGGCAGTGCTGGGGCTGGGGCTGGGGCTGGGGCTGGGGCTGGGTCCAGGGCTGTGGCTGGGCTGGGGCTGGGGCTGGGCTGGGGCTGAGGGTGGGGCTGGGGCTGGGCTAGGGCTGGGCTGGGGCCGGGGCTCCGACTGAGGCTGGGTCCAGGGCTGGGACTGGGCTGTGGCTAGGGCTGGGCCGGGGCAGGGCTGGGGCAGGGGCTGGGCTGGGGCCGAGGGTGGGGCTGGGGCTGGGGCTGGGGACAGGGCTGGGGACAGGGCTGGGGCCAGAGCTGGGGCAGGGCTGGGGCCAGGCTGGGGCTGGGTTCGGTGCAGGGCTGGGCTGGAGCTGGGACTGGGGCAGGGCTAGGGCTGGGCTGGTTCTGGGCTGGGGGCAAGGATGGGGTTTGGGCTGGGGTTGGGCCAGGGCTTGGGCTGGGCTGGGACCGGGGGCTGGGCTGGGGTAGGGCTGGCACAGGGCTGGGGCTGGGGCTGGGGCTGGGGCGGGGACTGGGGCAGGGCTATGGCTGGGGCTGGGCTGGGGCTGAGTCTGGGTCCGGGGCTTGGGTCTGGGGCCGGGGCAGGGCTGGGGCAGGGTTGGAACTGGGGCTGGGCTGGGGGCAAGGTTGGGGCTGGGGCTGGGCTGGTGGCGAGGGTGGGGCTGGGGCTGGGGCTGCGGACAGGGCTGGGGCTAGGGCTGAGGTAGGGGTAGGGGCTGGGGCTGGATTGGGGCCAGGGCTGGGGCAGGACTAGGCTTGAGGCTGGGCCTTGGGCTGGGGCTGGGTTGGTGCAGGGCTGGGGCTGGGGCTGGAACCAAGGCATGGGCAGGGCTGGGGCTGGGGCTGGAGCCAGGGCTGGGGCAGGAGCCAGGGCTGGGGCAGGGCTGAGGTCAGGCCTGGGGCTGCGGCTGGGGCAGGACTGGGGCTGGGGCTCGGGACAGGGCTGGGGCCAGGCTGGGTCTGGGTCTGGGCTGAGGGCAGGGCTGGGGCTGGAGGCCGGGATGGGGCAGGACTGGGACTGGGGCAGGGGCACGGGCCGAGGCTGGGGACTGGGCTAGGGCTGGAGCTAGGGCAGGGCTGGGGCTGGTTCGGCTCAGGGCTGGGACTGGGTTCGGCTCAGGGCTGGGGCTTGGTCCGGGGCTGGGGCTGGGCTAGGGCAGGGCTGGGGCTGGGGCAGTGGCTGGGGCTGGGTCCAGGGCTGTGGCTGGGCTGTGGCTGGAGCTGGGCTGGGGCTGAGGTTGGGGCTGGGGCTGGGCTAATGCTGGGCTGGGGCCGGGGCTGCGACTTGGTCGGGATCCAGGGCTGGGGCTGGGCTGTGACTGGGGCTGGGCTGGGGCAGGGCTGGGGCTGGGGCTGGGGCTGGGCTGGGGCTGGGTCCAGGGCTGGGGCTTGTGCTGTGGCTGGGGCTGGGCTGTGGCTGGGGCTGGGCTGGAACCAAGGCATGGGCAGGGCTGGGGCTGGGGCTGGAGCCAGGGCTGGGGCAGGAGCCAGGGCTGGGGACAGGGCTGGGGCCACGCTGGGTCTGGGGCTGGGCTAAGGGCAGGGCTGGGGTTGGGGGCTGGGATGGGGCAAGACTGGGACTGGGGCAGGGGCACGGGCCGAGGCTGGGGACAGGGCTAGGGCTGGAGCTAGGGCAGGGTTGGGGCCAGGCTGGGGCTGGGTTCGGCTCAGGGCTGGGGCTTGGTCCAGGGCTGGGGCTGGGCTGAGGGCAGGGCTGGGCTAGGCCTGGGGCTGGGGCAGGGCTAGGTTAGGCTGGGCTGAGGCCGGGGCTGGGTCCGGGCCTGGGGCTGGGCTGAGGGCAGGGCTGGGCTAGGGCTGGGGCTGGGTCAGGGCTGGGGCTGGGCTGGGGTTGGGGCTTTGGCTGGGGCAGTGCTGGGGCTGGTCTGAGGCTGGGCTGGGACCAGGACCGGGCTGGAGCAGGGACTGGGGCAGGGCTTGGACTGGGGCTGGGCTGGGGCTGGGATGGGGCATGGCTGGGGCTGGGGCTGGACTGGGGGCAGGAATGGGGATGGGGCTGGGGCTGGGGCTTGGGCTGGGGCAGGGCTGGGGCTGGGCAGCGGATCAGGCTGGGGTGGGGGCTGGGGCTGGGGCTGGGTCCAGGGCAGGGCTAGGGCTGGGGCTGGGGCTGGGGCTGGGCAGGGCTGGGGCTGGGCATGGACTGGGATTGGGTAGGGGTAGGGCCGGGGCTGGGGTTGGGCTGTGGCTGGGTCTGGGTCTGGGCTAGGGCTGGGGCTGGGTCCAGGGCTGGGGCAGGGCTGTGGCTGGGGCTGGGGCTGGGCTGGGGCTAGGTCCAGGGCTGTGGCTGGACTGTGGCTAAAGCTGGGGTGGGGCTGAGGGTGGGGGCTG
>NW_027144417.1:0-37808 GCF_026170545.1 Melanerpes formicivorus | reverse complement strand
TCTCAGCACAGGAATAAGGTAGGGAAGAATTCTAAGGCTCATTTTGACTGCCTCCAGAAGTTAGATCAGATGGCAAATTGGATTTGGTGCTAGGTCTTTCCCTTTAGGTTTTACCCCAACAATGTTTTCATTAGTTTCGCTCACTCTCGAAATCAAGCATTTTACAGCAGGTTGGAGCAGCCTGTATCTCAGCACAGGAATAAGGTAGGGAAGAATTCTAAGGCTCATTTTGACTGCCTCCAGAAGTTAGATCAGATGGCAAATTGGATTTGGTGCTAGGTCTTTCCCTTTAGGTTTTACCCCAACAATGTTTTCATTAGTTTCGCTCACTCTCAAAATCAAGCATTTTACAGCAGGTTGGAGCAGCCTGTATCTCAGCACAGGAATAAGGTAGGGAGGAATTCTAAGGATCATTTTGACTGCCTCCAGAAGTTAGATCAGATGGCAAATTGGATTTGGTGCTAGGTCTTTCCCTTTAGGTTTTACCCCAACAATGTTTTCATTAGTTTCGCTCACTCTCGAAATCAAGCATTTTACAGCAGGTTGGAGCAGCCTGTATCTCAGCACAGGAATAAGGTAGGGAAGAATTCTAAGGCTCATTTTGACTGCCTCCAGAAGTTAGATCAGATGGCAAATTGGATTTGGTGCTAGGTCTTTCCCTTTAGGTTTTACCCCAACAATGTTTTCATTAGTTTCGCTCACTCTCGAAATCAAGCATTTTACAGCAGGTTGGAGCAGCCTGTATCTCAGCACAGGAATAAGGTAGGGAAGAATTCTAAGGCTCATTTTGACTGCCTCCAGAAGTTAGATCAGATGGCAAATTGGATTTGGTGCTAGGTCTTTCCCTTTAGGTTTTACCCCAACAATGTTTTCATTAGTTTCGCTCACTCTCGAAATCAAGCATTTTACAGCAGGTTGGAGCAGCCTGTATCTCAGCACAGGAATAAGGTAGGGAAGAATTCTAAGGCTCATTTTGACTGCCTCCAGAAGTTAGATCAGATGGCAAATTGGATTTGGTGCTAGGTCTTTCCCTTTAGGTTTTACCCCAACAATGTTTTCATTAGTTTCGCTCACTCTCGAAATCAAGCATTTTACAGCAGGTTGGAGCAGCCTGTATCTCAGCACAGGAATAAGGTAGGGAAGAATTCTAAGGCTCATTTTGACTGCCTCCAGAAGTTAGATCAGATGGCAAATTGGATTTGGTGCTAGGTCTTTCCCTTTAGGTTTTACCCCAACAATGTTTTCATTAGTTTCGCTCACTCTCGAAATCAAGCATTTTACAGCAGGTTGGAGCAGCCTGTATCTCAGCACAGGAATAAGGTAGGGAAGAATTCTAAGGATCATTTTGACTGCCTCCAGAAGTTAGATCAGATGGCAAATTGGATTTGGTGCTAGGTCTTTCCCTTTAGGTTTTACCCCAACAATGTTTTCATTAGTTTCGCTCACTCTCGAAATCAAGCATTTTACAGCAGGTTGGAGCAGCCTGTATCTCAGCACAGGAAAAAGGTAGGGAAGAATTCTAAGGCTCATTTTGACTGCCTCCAGAAGTTAGATCAGATGGCAAATTGGATTTGGTGCTAGGTCTTTCCCTTTAGGTTTTACCCCAACAATGTTTTCATTAGTTTCGCTCACTCTCGAAATCAAGCATTTTACAGCAGGTTGGAGCAGCCTGTATCTCAGCACAGGAATAAGGTAGGGAAGAATTCTAAGGCTCATTTTGACTGCCTCCAGAAGTTAGATCAGATGGCAAATTGGATTTGGTGCTAGGTCTTTCCCTTTAGGTTTTACCCCAACAATGTTTTCATTAGTTTCGCTCACTCTCGAAATCAAGCATTTTACAGCAGGTTGGAGCAGCCTGTATCTCAGCACAGGAATAAGGTAGGGAAGAATTCTAAGGATCATTTTGACTGCCTCCAGAAGTTAGATCAGATGGCAAATTGGATTTGGTGCTAGGTCTTTCCCTTTAGGTTTTACCCCAACAATGTTTTCATTAGTTTCGCTCACTCTCGAAATCAAGCATTTTACAGCAGGTTGGAGCAGCCTGTATCTCAGCACAGGAATAAGGTAGGGAAGAATTCTAAGGCTCATTTTGACTGCCTCCAGAAGTTAGATCAGATGGCAAATTGGATTTGGTGCTAGGTCTTTCCCTTTAGGTTTTACCCCAACAATGTTTTCATTAGTTTCGCTCACTCTCGAAATCAAGCATTTTACAGCAGGTTGGAGCAGCCTGTATCTCAGCACAGGAATAAGGTAGGGAAGAATTCTAAGGCTCATTTTGACTGCCTCCAGAAGTTAGATCAGATGGCAAATTGGATTTGGTGCTAGGTCTTTCCCTTTAGGTTTTACCCCAACAATGTTTTCATTAGTTTCGCTCACTCTCGAAATCAAGCATTTTACAGCAGGTTGGAGCAGCCTGTATCTCAGCACAGGAATAAGGTAGGGAAGAATTCTAAGGCTCATTTTGACTGCCTCCAGAAGTTAGATCAGATGGCAAATTGGATTTGGTGCTAGGTCTTTCCCTTTAGGTTTTACCCCAACAATGTTTTCATTAGTTTCGCTCACTCTCGAAATCAAGCATTTTACAGCAGGTTGGAGCAGCCTGTATCTCAGCACAGGAATAAGGTAGGGAAGAATTCTAAGGCTCATTTTGACTGCCTCCAGAAGTTAGATCAGATGGCAAATTGGATTTGGTGCTAGGTCTTTCCCTTTAGGTTTTACCCCAACAATGTTTTCATTAGTTTCGCTCACTCTCGAAATCAAGCATTTTACAGCAGGTTGGAGCAGCCTGTATCTCAGCACAGGAATAAGGTAGGGAAGAATTCTAAGGATCATTTTGACTGCCTCCAGAAGTTAGATCAGATGGCAAATTGGATTTGGTGCTAGGTCTTTCCCTTTAGGTTTTACCCCAACCATGTTTTCATTAGTTTCGCTCACTCTCGAAATCAAGCATTTTACAGCAGGTTGGAGCAGCCTGTATCTCAGCACAGGAATAAGGTAGGGAAGAATTCTAAGGATCATTTTGACTGCCTCCAGAAGTTAGATCAGATGGCAAATTGGATTTGGTGCTAGGTCTTTCCCTTTAGGTTTTACCCCAACAATGTTTTCATTAGTTTCGCTCACTCTCGAAATCAAGCATTTTACAGCAGGTTGGAGCAGCCTGTATCTCAGCACAGGAATAAGGTAGGGAAGAATTCTAAGGCTCATTTTGACTGCCTCCAGAAGTTAGATCAGATGGCAAATTGGATTTGGTGCTAGGTCTTTCCCTTTAGGTTTTACCCCAACAATGTTTTCATTAGTTTCGCTCACTCTCGAAATCAAGCATTTTACAGCAGGTTGGAGCAGCCTGTATCTCAGCACAGGAATAAGGTAGGGAAGAATTCTAAGGCTCATTTTGACTGCCTCCAGAAGTTAGATCAGATGGCAAATTGGATTTGGTGCTAGGTCTTTCCCTTTAGGTTTTACCCCAACAATGTTTTCATTAGTTTCGCTCACTCTCGAAATCAAGCATTTTACAGCAGGTTGGAGCAGCCTGTATCTCAGCACAGGAATAAGGTAGGGAAGAATTCTAAGGATCATTTTGACTGCCTCCAGAAGTTAGATCAGATGGCAAATTGGATTTGGTGCTAGGTCTTTCCCTTTAGGTTTTACCCCAACCATGTTTTCATTAGTTTCGCTCACTCTCGAAATCAAGCATTTTACAGCAGGTTGGAGCAGCCTGTATCTCAGCACAGGAATAAGGTAGGGAAGAATTCTAAGGCTCATTTTGACTGCCTCCAGAAGTTAGATCAGATGGCAAATTGGATTTGGTGCTAGGTCTTTCCCTTTAGGTTTTACCCCAACAATGTTTTCATTAGTTTCGCTCACTCTCGAAATCAAGCATTTTACAGCAGGTTGGAGCAGCCTGTATCTCAGCACAGGAATAAGGTAGGGAAGAATTCTAAGGCTCATTTTGACTGCCTCCAGAAGTTAGATCAGATGGCAAATTGGATTTGGTGCTAGGTCTTTCCCTTTAGGTTTTACCCCAACAATGTTTTCATTAGTTACGCTCACTCTCGAAATCAAGCATTTTACAGCAGGTTGGAGCAGCCTGTATCTCAGCACAGGAATAAGGTAGGGAAGAATTCTAAGGATCATTTTGACTGCCTCCAGAAGTTAGATCAGATGGCAAATTGGATTTGGTGCTAGGTCTTTCCCTTTAGGTTTTACCCCAACAATGTTTTCATTAGTTTCGCTCACTCTCGAAATCAAGCATTTTACAGCAGGTTGGAGCAGCCTGTATCTCAGCACAGGAATAAGGTAGGGAAGAATTCTAAGGCTCATTTTGACTGCCTCCAGAAGTTAGATCAGATGGCAAATTGGATTTGGTGCTAGGTCTTTCCCTTTAGGTTTTACCCCAACAATGTTTTCATTAGTTTCACTCACTCTCGAAATCAAGCATTTTACAGCAGGTTGGAGCAGCCTGTATCTCAGCACAGGAATAAGGTAGGGAAGAATTCTAAGGCTCATTTTGACTGCCTCCAGAAGTTAGATCAGATGGCAAATTGGATTTGGTGCTAGGTCTTTCCCTTTAGGTTTTACCCCAACAATGTTTTCATTAGTTTCGCTCACTCTCGAAATCAAGCATTTTACAGCAGGTTGGAGCAGCCTGTATCTCAGCACAGGAATAAGGTAGGGAAGAATTCAAATACTCATTTTGACTGCCTCCAGAAGTTAGATCAGATGGCAAATTGGATTTGGTGCTAGGTCTTTCCCTTTAGGTTTTACCCCAACAATGTTTTCATTAGTTTCGCTCACTCTCGAAATCAAGCATTTTACAGCAGGTTGGAGCAGCCTGTATCTCAGCACAGGAATAAGGTAGGGAAGAATTCTAAGGCTCATTTTGACTGCCTCCAGAAGTTAGATCAGATGGCAAATTGGATTTGGTGCTAGGTCTTTCCCTTTAGGTTTTACCCCAACAATGTTTTCATTAGTTTCGCTCACTCTCGAAATCAAGCATTTTACAGCAGGTTGGAGCAGCCTGTATCTCAGCACAGGAATAAGGTAGGGAAGAATTCTAAGGCTCATTTTGACTGCCTCCAGAAGTTAGATCAGATGGCAAATTGGATTTGGTGCTAGGTCTTTCCCTTTAGGTTTTACCCCAACCATGTTTTCATTAGTTTCACTCACTCTCGAAATCAAGCATTTTACAGCAGGTTGGAGCAGCCTGTATCTCAGCACAGGAATAAGGTAGGGAAGAATTCTAAGGCTCATTTTGACTGCCTCCAGAAGTTAGATCAGATGGCAAATTGGATTTGGTGCTAGGTCTTTCCCTTTAGGTTTTACCCCAACAATGTTTTCATTAGTTTCGCTCACTCTCGAAATCAAGCATTTTACAGCAGGTTGGAGCAGCCTGTATCTCAGCACAGGAATAAGGTAGGGAAGAATTCTAAGGCTCATTTTGACTGCCTCCAGAAGTTAGATCAGATGGCAAATTGGATTTGGTGCTAGGTCTTTCCCTTTAGGTTTTACCCCAACAATGTTTTCATTAGTTTCGCTCACTCTCGAAATCAAGCATTTTACAGCAGGTTGGAGCAGCCTGTATCTCAGCACAGGAATAAGGTAGGGAAGAATTCTAAGGCTCATTTTGACTGCCTCCAGAAGTTAGATCAGATGGCAAATTGGATTTGGTGCTAGGTCTTTCCCTTTAGGTTTTACCCCAACAATGTTTTCATTAGTTTCGCTCACTCTCGAAATCAAGCATTTTACAGCAGGTTGGAGCAGCCTGTATCTCAGCACAGGAATAAGGTAGGGAAGAATTCTAAGGATCATTTTGACTGCCTCCAGAAGTTAGATCAGATGGCAAATTGGATTTGGTGCTAGGTCTTTCCCTTTAGGTTTTACCCCAACAATGTTTTCATTAGTTTCGCTCACTCTCTAAATCAAGCATTTTACAGCAGGTTGGCGCAGCCTGTATCTCAGCACAGGAATAAGGTAGGGAAGAATTCTAAGGCTCATTTTGACTGCCTCCAGAAGTTAGATCAGATGGCAAATTGGATTTGGTGCTAGGTCTTTCCCTTTAGGTTTTACCCCAACAATGTTTTCATTAGTTTCGCTCACTCTCGAAATCAAGCATTTTACAGCAGGTTGGAGCAGCCTGTATCTCAGCACAGGAATAAGGTAGGGAAGAATTCTAAGGATCATTTTGACTGCCTCCAGAAGTTAGATCAGATGGCAAATTGGATTTGGTGCTAGGTCTTTCCCTTTAGGTTTTACCCCAACAATGTTTTCATTAGTTTCGCTCACTCTCGAAATCAAGCATTTTACAGCAGGTTGGCGCAGCCTGTATCTCAGCACAGGAATAAGGTAGGGAAGAATTCTAAGGCTCATTTTGACTGCCTCCAGAAGTTAGATCAGATGGCAAATTGGATTTGGTGCTAGGTCTTTCCCTTTAGGTTTTACCCCAACAATGTTTTCATTAGTTTCGCTCACTCTCGAAATCAAGCATTTTACAGCAGGTTGGAGCAGCCTGTATCTCAGCACAGGAATAAGGTAGGGAAGAATTCTAAGGATCATTTTGACTGCC
This sequence comes from Melanerpes formicivorus, assembly GCF_026170545.1. Lineage (NCBI taxonomy): Eukaryota > Metazoa > Chordata > Aves > Piciformes > Picidae > Melanerpes > Melanerpes formicivorus. Next base: position 31,246 of record NW_027144417.1, on the reverse strand, counting down.
TCCAGAAGTTAGATCAGATGGCAAATTGGATTTGGTGCTAGGTCTTTCCCTTTAGGTTTTACCCCAACAATGTTTTCATTAGTTTCGCTCACTCTCGAAATCAAGCATTTTACAGCAGGTTGGAGCAGCCTGTATCTCAGCACAGGAATAAGGTAGGGAAGAATTCTAAGGCTCATTTTGACTGCCTCCAGAAGTTAGATCAGATGGCAAATTGGATTTGGTGCTAGGTCTTTCCCTTTAGGTTTTACCCCAACAATGTTTTCATTAGTTTCGCTCACTCTCGAAATCAAGCATTTTACAGCAGGTTGGAGCAGCCTGTATCTCAGCACAGGAATAAGGTAGGGAAGAATTCTAAGGCTCATTTTGACTGCCTCCAGAAGTTAGATCAGATGGCAAATTGGATTTGGTGCTAGGTCTTTCCCTTTAGGTTTTACCCCAACAATGTTTTCATTAGTTTCGCTCACTCTCGAAATCAAGCATTTTACAGCAGGTTGGAGCAGCCTGTATCTCAGCACAGGAATAAGGTAGGGAAGAATTCTAAGGCTCATTTTGACTGCCTCCAGAAGTTAGATCAGATGGCAAATTGGATTTGGTGCTAGGTCTTTCCCTTTAGGTTTTACCCCAACAATGTTTTCATTAGTTTCGCTCACTCTCGAAATCAAGCATTTTACAGCAGGTTGGAGCAGCCTGTATCTCAGCACAGGAATAAGGTAGGGAAGAATTCTAAGGCTCATTTTGACTGCCTCCAGAAGTTAGATCAGATGGCAAATTGGATTTGGTGCTAGGTCTTTCCCTTTAGGTTTTACCCCAACAATGTTTTCATTAGTTTCGCTCACTCTCGAAATCAAGCATTTTACAGCAGGTTGGAGCAGCCTGTATCTCAGCACAGGAATAAGGTAGGGAAGAATTCTAAGGCTCATTTTGACTGCCTCCAGAAGTTAGATCAGATGGCAAATTGGATTTGGTGCTAGGTCTTTCCCTTTAGGTTTTACCCCAACAATGTTTTCATTAGTTTCGCTCACTCTCGAAATCAAGCATTTTACAGCAGGTTGGAGCAGCCTGTATCTCAGCACAGGAATAAGGTAGGGAAGAATTCTAAGGATCATTTTGACTGCCTCCAGAAGTTAGATCAGATGGCAAATTGGATTTGGTGCTAGGTCTTTCCCTTTAGGTTTTAGCCCAACAATGTTTTCATTAGTTTCGCTCACTCTCGAAATCAAGCATTTTACAGCAGGTTGGAGCAGCCTGTATCTCAGCACAGGAATAAGGTAGGGAAGAATTCTAAGGCTCATTTTGACTGCCTCCAGAAGTTAGATCAGATGGCAAATTGGATTTGGTGCTAGGTCTTTCCCTTTAGGTTTTACCCCAACAATGTTTTCATTAGTTTCGCTCACTCTCGAAATCAAGCATTTTACAGCAGGTTGGAGCAGCCTGTATCTCAGCACAGGAATAAGGTAGGGAAGAATTCTAAGGATCATTTTGACTGCCTCCAGAAGTTAGATCAGATGGCAAATTGGATTTGGTGCTAGGTCTTTCCCTTTAGGTTTTACCCCAACAATGTTTTCATTAGTTTCGCTCACTCTCAAAATCAAGCATTTTACAGCAGGTTGGAGCAGCCTGTATCTCAGCACAGGAATAAGGTAGGGAGGAATTCTAAGGATCATTTTGACTGCCTCCAGAAGTTAGATCAGATGGCAAATTGGATTTGGTGCTAGGTCTTTCCCTTTAGGTTTTACCCCAACAATGTTTTCATTAGTTTCGCTCACTCTCGAAATCAAGCATTTTACAGCAGGTTGGAGCAGCCTGTATCTCAGCACAGGAATAAGGTAGGGAAGAATTCTAAGGCTCATTTTGACTGCCTCCAGACGTTAGATCAGATGGCAAATTGGATTTGGTGCTAGGTCTTTCCCTTTAGGTTTTACCCCAACAATGTTTTCATTAGTTTCGCTCACTCTCGAAATCAAGCATTTTACAGCAGGTTGGAGCAGCCTGTATCTCAGCACAGGAATAAGGTAGGGAAGAATTCTAAGGCTCATTTTGACTGCCTCCAGAAGTTAGATCAGATGGCAAATTGGATTTGGTGCTAGGTCTTTCCCTTTAGGTTTTACCCCAACAATGTTTTCATTAGTTTCGCTCACTCTCGAAATCAAGCATTTTACAGCAGGTTGGAGCAGCCTGTATCTCAGCACAGGAATAAGGTAGGGAAGAATTCTAAGGCTCATTTTGACTGCCTCCAGAAGTTAGATCAGATGGCAAATTGGATTTGGTGCTAGGTCTTTCCCTTTAGGTTTTACCCCAACAATGTTTTCATTAGTTTCGCTCACTCTCGAAATCAAGCATTTTACAGCAGGTTGGAGCAGCCTGTATCTCAGCACAGGAATAAGGTAGGGAAGAATTCTAAGGATCATTTTGACTGCCTCCAGAAGTTAGATCAGATGGCAAATTGGATTTGGTGCTAGGTCTTTCCCTTTAGGTTTTACCCCAACAATGTTTTCATTAGTTTCGCTCCCTCTCGAAATCAAGCATTTTACAGCAGGTTGGAGCAGCCTGTATCTCAGCACAGGAATAAGGTAGGGAAGAATTCTAAGGCTCATTTTGACTGCCTCCAGAAGTTAGATCAGATGGCAAATTGGATTTGGTGCTAGGTCTTTCCCTTTAGGTTTTACCCCAACAATGTTTTCATTAGTTTCGCTCACTCTCGAAATCAAGCATTTTACAGCAGGTTGGAGCAGCCTGTATCTCAGCACAGGAATAAGGTAGGGAAGAATTCTAAGGATCATTTTGACTGCCTCCAGAAGTTAGATCAGATGGCAAATTGGATTTGGTGCTAGGTCTTTCCCTTTAGGTTTTACCCCAACCATGTTTTCATTAGTTTCGCTCACTCTCGAAATCAAGCATTTTACAGCAGGTTGGAGCAGCCTGTATCTCAGCACAGGAATAAGGTAGGGAAGAATTCTAAGGCTCATTTTGACTGCCTCCAGAAGTTAGATCAGATGGCAAATTGGATTTGGTGCTAGGTCTTTCCCTTTAGGTTTTACCCCAACAATGTTTTCATTAGTTTCGCTCACTCTCGAAATCAAGCATTTTACAGCAGGTTGGAGCAGCCTGTATCTCAGCACAGGAATAAGGTAGGGAAGAATTCTAAGGCTCATTTTGACTGCCTCCAGAAGTTAGATCAGATGGCAAATTGGATTTGGTGCTAGGTCTTTCCCTTTAGGTTTTACCCCAACAATGTTTTCATTAGTTTCGCTCACTCTCGAAATCAAGCATTTTACAGCAGGTTGGAGCAGCCTGTATCTCAGCACAGGAATAAGGTAGGGAAGAATTCTAAGGATCATTTTGACTGCCTCCAGAAGTTAGATCAGATGGCAAATTGGATTTGGTGCTAGGTCTTTCCCTTTAGGTTTTACCCCAACCATGTTTTCATTAGTTTCGCTCACTCTCGAAATCAAGCATTTTACAGCAGGTTGGAGCAGCCTGTATCTCAGCACAGGAATAAGGTAGGGAAGAATTCTAAGGCTCATTTTGACTGCCTCCAGAAGTTAGATCAGATGGCAAATTGGATTTGGTGCTAGGTCTTTCCCTTTAGGTTTTACCCCAACAATGTTTTCATTAGTTTCGCTCACTCTCGAAATCAAGCATTTTACAGCAGGTTGGAGCAGCCTGTATCTCAGCACAGGAATAAGGTAGGGAAGAATTCTAAGGCTCATTTTGACTGCCTCCAGAAGTTAGATCAGATGGCAAATTGGATTTGGTGCTAGGTCTTTCCCTTTAGGTTTTACCCCAACAATGTTTTCATTAGTTTCGCTCACTCTCGAAATCAAGCATTTTACAGCAGGTTGGAGCAGCCTGTATCTCAGCACAGGAATAAGGTAGGGAAGAATTCTAAGGCTCATTTTGACTGCCTCCAGAAGTTAGATCAGATGGCAAATTGGATTTGGTGCTAGGTCTTTCCCTTTAGGTTTTACCCCAACAATGTTTTCATTAGTTTCGCTCACTCTCGAAATCAAGCATTTTACAGCAGGTTGGAGCAGCCTGTATCTCAGCACAGGAATAAGGTAGGGAAGAATTCTAAGGCTCATTTTGACTGCCTCCAGAAGTTAGATCAGATGGCAAATTGGATTTGGTGCTAGGTCTTTCCCTTTAGGTTTTACCCCAACAATGTTTTCATTAGTTTCGCTCACTCTCGAAATCAAGCATTTTACAGCAGGTTGGAGCAGCCTGTATCTCAGCACAGGAATAAGGTAGGGAAGAATTCTAAGGCTCATTTTGACTGCCTCCAGAAGTTAGATCAGATGGCAAATTGGATTTGGTGCTAGGTCTTTCCCTTTAGGTTTTACCCCAACAATGTTTTCATTAGTTTCGCTCACTCTCGAAATCAAGCATTTTACAGCAGGTTGGAGCAGCCTGTATCTCAGCACAGGAATAAGGTAGGGAAGAATTCTAAGGATCATTTTGACTGCCTCCAGAAGTTAGATCAGATGGCAAATTGGATTTGGTGCTAGGTCTTTCCCTTTAGGTTTTACCCCAACAATGTTTTCATTAGTTTCGCTCACTCTCGAAATCAAGCATTTTACAGCAGGTTGGAGCAGCCTGTATCTCAGCACAGGAATAAGGTAGGGAAGAATTCTAAGGCTCATTTTGACTGCCTCCAGAAGTTAGATCAGATGGCAAATTGGATTTGGTGCTAGGTCTTTCCCTTTAGGTTTTACCCCAACAATGTTTTCATTAGTTTCGCTCACTCTCGAAATCAAGCATTTTACAGCAGGTTGGAGCAGCCTGTATCTCAGCACAGGAATAAGGTAGGGAAGAATTCAAATACTCATTTTGACTGCCTCCAGAAGTTAGATCAGATGGCAAATTGGATTTGGTGCTAGGTCTTTCCCTTTAGGTTTTACCCCAACAATGTTTTCATTAGTTTCGCTCACTCTCGAAATCAAGCATTTTACAGCAGGTTGGAGCAGCCTGTATCTCAGCACAGGAATAAGGTAGGGAAGAATTCTAAGGCTCATTTTGACTGCCTCCAGAAGTTAGATCAGATGGCAAATTGGATTTGGTGCTAGGTCTTTCCCTTTAGGTTTTACCCCAACAATGTTTTCATTAGTTTCGCTCACTCTCGAAATCAAGCATTTTACAGCAGGTTGGAGCAGCCTGTATCTCAGCACAGGAATAAGGTAGGGAAGAATTCTAAGGCTCATTTTGACTGCCTCCAGAAGTTAGATCAGATGGCAAATTGGATTTGGTGCTAGGTCTTTCCCTTTAGGTTTTACCCCAACCATGTTTTCATTAGTTTCGCTCACTCTCGAAATCAAGCATTTTACAGCAGGTTGGAGCAGCCTGTATCTCAGCACAGGAATAAGGTAGGGAAGAATTCTAAGGCTCATTTTGACTGCCTCCAGAAGTTAGATCAGATGGCAAATTGGATTTGGTGCTAGGTCTTTCCCTTTAGGTTTTACCCCAACAATGTTTTCATTAGTTTCGCTCACTCTCGAAATCAAGCATTTTACAGCAGGTTGGAGCAGCCTGTATCTCAGCACAGGAATAAGGTAGGGAAGAATTCTAAGGCTCATTTTGACTGCCTCCAGAAGTTAGATCAGATGGCAAATTGGATTTGGTGCTAGGTCTTTCCCTTTAGCTTTTACCCCAACAATGTTTTCATTAGTTTCGCTCACTCTCGAAATCAAGCATTTTACAGCAGGTTGGAGCAGCCTGTATCTCAGCACAGGAATAAGGTAGGGAAGAATTCTAAGGCTCATTTTGACTGCCTCCAGAAGTTAGATCAGATGGCAAATTGGATTTGGTGCTAGGTCTTTCCCTTTAGGTTTTACCCCAACAATGTTTTCATTAGTTTCGCTCACTCTCGAAATCAAGCATTTTACAGCAGGTTGGCGCAGCCTGTATCTCAGCACAGGAATAAGGTAGGGAAGAATTCTAAGGCTCATTTTGACTGCCTCCAGAAGTTAGATCAGATGGCAAATTGGATTTGGTGCTAGGTCTTTCCCTTTAGGTTTTACCCCAACAATGTTTTCATTAGTTTCGCTCACTCTCGAAATCAAGCATTTTACAGCAGGTTGGAGCAGCCTGTATCTCAGCACAGGAATAAGGTAGGGAAGAATTCTAAGGCTCATTTTGACTGCCTCCAGAAGTTAGATCAGATGGCAAATTGGATTTGGTGCTAGGTCTTTCCCTTTAGGTTTTACCCCAACAATGTTTTCATTAGTTTCGCTCACTCTCGAAATCAAGCATTTTACAGCAGGTTGGCGCAGCCTGTATCTCAGCACAGGAATAAGGTAGGGAAGAATTCAAATGCTCATTTTGACTGCCTCCAGAAGTTAGATCAGATGGCAAATTGGATTTGGTGCTAGGTCTTTCCCTTTAGGTTTTACCCCAACAATGTTTTCATTAGTTTCGCTCACTCTCGAAATCAAGCATTTTACAGCAGGTTGGAGCAGCCTGTATCTCAGCACAGGAATAAGGTAGGGAAGAATTCTAAGGATCATTTTGACTGCCTCCAGAAGTTAGATCAGATGGCAAATTGGATTTGGTGCTAGGTCTTTCCCTTTAGGTTTTACCCCAACAATGTTTTCATTAGTTTCGCTCACTCTCGAAATCAAGCATTTTACAGCAGGTTGGAGCAGCCTGTATCTCAGCACAGGAATAAGGTAGGGAAGAATTCTAAGGCTCATTTTGACTGCCTCCAGAAGTTAGATCAGATGGCAAATTGGATTTGGTGCTAGGTCTTTCCCTTTAGGTTTTACCCCAACAATGTTTTCATTAGTTTCGCTCACTCTCGAAATCAAGCATTTTACAGCAGGTTGGAGCAGCCTGTATCTCAGCACAGGAATAAGGTAGGGAAGAATTCTAAGGCTCATTTTGACTGCCTCCAGAAGTTAGATCAGATGGCAAATTGGATTTGGTGCTAGGTCTTTCCCTTTAGGTTTTACCCCAACAATGTTTTCATTAGTTTCGCTCACTCTCGAAATCAAGCATTTTACAGCAGGTTGGAGCAGCCTGTATCTCAGCACAGGAATAAGGTAGGGAAGAATTCTAAGGCTCATTTTGACTGCCTCCAGAAGTTAGATCAGATGGCAAATTGGATTTGGTGCTAGGTCTTTCCCTTTAGGTTTTACCCCAACAATGTTTTCATTAGTTTCGCTCACTCTCGAAATCAAGCATTTTACAGCAGGTTGGAGCAGCCTGTATCTCAGCACAGGAATAAGGTAGGGAAGAATTCTAAGGCTCATTTTGACTGCCTCCAGAAGTTAGATCAGATGGCAAATTGGATTTGGTGCTAGGTCTTTCCCTTTAGGTTTTACCCCAACAATGTTTTCATTAGTTTCGCTCACTCTCGAAATCAAGCATTTTACAGCAGGTTGGAGCAGCCTGTATCTCAGCACAGGAATAAGGTAGGGAAGAATTCTAAGGCTCATTTTGACTGCCTCCAGAAGTTAGATCAGATGGCAAATTGGATTTGGTGCTAGGTCTTTCCCTTTAGGTTTTACCCCAACAATGTTTTCATTAGTTTCGCTCACTCTCGAAATCAAGCATTTTACAGCAGGTTGGAGCAGCCTGTATCTCAGCACAGGAATAAGGTAGGGAAGAATTCTAAGGCTCATTTTGACTGCCTCCAGAAGTTAGATCAGATGGCAAATTGGATTTGGTGCTAGGTCTTTCCCTTTAGGTTTTACCCCAACAATGTTTTCATTAGTTTCGCTCACTCTCGAAATCAAGCATTTTACAGCAGGTTGGAGCAGCCTGTATCTCAGCACAGGAATAAGGTAGGGAAGAATTCTAAGGCTCATTTTGACTGCCTCCAGAAGTTAGATCAGATGGCAAATTGGATTTGGTGCTAGGTCTTTCCCTTTAGGTTTTACCCCAACAATGTTTTCATTAGTTTCGCTCACTCTCGAAATCAAGCATTTTACAGCAGGTTGGAGCAGCCTGTATCTCAGCACAGGAATAAGGTAGGGAAGAATTCTAAGGATTATTTTGACTGCCTCCAGAAGTTAGATCAGATGGCAAATTGGATTTGGTGCTAGGTCTTTCCCTTTAGGTTTTACCCCAACAATGTTTTCATTAGTTTCGCTCACTCTCGAAATCAAGCATTTGACAGCAGGTTGGAGCAGCCTGTATCTCAGCACAGGAATAAGGTAGGGAAGAATTCTAAGGCTCATTTTGACTGCCTCCAGAAGTTAGATCAGATGGCAAATTGGATTTGGTGCTAGGTCTTTCCCTTTAGGTTTTACCCCAACAATGTTTTCATTAGTTTCGCTCACTCTCGAAATCAAGCATTTTACAGCAGGTTGGAGCAGCCTGTATCTCAGCACAGGAATAAGGTAGGGAAGAATTCTAAGGCTCATTTTGACTGCCTCCAGAAGTTAGATCAGATGGCAAATTGGATTTGGTGCTAGGTCTTTCCCTTTAGGTTTTACCCCAACAATGTTTTCATTAGTTTCGCTCACTCTCGAAATCAAGCATTTTACAGCAGGTTGGAGCAGCCTGTATCTCAGCACAGGAATAAGGTAGGGAAGAATTCTAAGGCTCATTTTGACTGCCTCCAGAAGTTAGATCAGATGGCAAATTGGATTTGGTGCTAGGTCTTTCCCTTTAGGTTTTACCCCTACAATGTTTTCATTAGTTTCGCTCACTCTCGAAATCAAGCATTTTACAGCAGGTTGGAGCAGCCTGTATCTCAGCACAGGAATAAGGTAGGGAAGAATTCTAAGGCTCATTTTGACTGCCTCCAGAAGTTAGATCAGATGGCAAATTGGATTTGGTGCTAGGTCTTTCCCTTTAGGTTTTACCCCAACAATGTTTTCATTAGTTTCGCTCACTCTCGAAATCAAGCATTTTACAGCAGGTTGGAGCAGCCTGTATCTCAGCACAGGAATAAGGTAGGGAAGAATTCTAAGGCTCATTTTGACTGCCTCCAGAAGTTAGATCAGATGGCAAATTGGATTTGGTGCTAGGTCTTTCCCTTTAGGTTTTACCCCAACAATGTTTTCATTAGTTTCGCTCACTCTCGAAATCAAGCATTTTACAGCAGGTTGGAGCAGCCTGTATCTCAGCACAGGAATAAGGTAGGGAAGAATTCTAAGGATCATTTTGACTGCCTCCAGAAGTTAGATCAGATGGCAAATTGGATTTGGTGCTAGGTCTTTCCCTTTAGGTTTTACCCCAACAATGTTTTCATTAGTTTCGCTCACTCTCGAAATCAAGCATTTTACAGCAGGTTGGAGCAGCCTGTATCTCAGCACAGGAATAAGGTAGGGAAGAATTCTAAGGATCATTTTGACTGCCTCCAGAAGTTAGATCAGATGGCAAATTGGATTTGGTGCTAGGTCTTTCCCTTTAGGTTTTACCCCAACAATGTTTTCATTAGTTTCGCTCACTCTCGAAATCAAGCATTTTACAGCAGGTTGGAGCAGCCTGTATCTCAGCACAGGAATAAGGTAGGGAAGAATTCTAAGGATCATTTTGACTGCCTCCAGAAGTTAGATCAGATGGCAAATTGGATTTGGTGCTAGGTCTTTCCCTTTAGGTTTTACCCCAACAATGTTTTCATTAGTTTCGCTCACTCTCGAAATCAAGCATTTTACAGCAGGTTGGAGCAGCCTGTATCTCAGCACAGGAATAAGGTAGGGAAGAATTCTAAGGCTCATTTTGACTGCCTCCAGAAGTTAGATCAGATGGCAAATTGGATTTGGTGCTAGGTCTTTCCCTTTAGGTTTTACCCCAACAATGTTTTCATTAGTTTCGCTCACTCTCGAAATCAAGCATTTTACAGCAGGTTGGAGCAGCCTGTATCTCAGCACAGGAATAAGGTAGGGAAGAATTCTAAGGATCATTTTGACTGCCTCCAGAAGTTAGATCAGATGGCAAATTGGATTTGGTGCTAGGTCTTTCCCTTTAGGTTTTACCCCAACAATGTTTTCATTAGTTTCGCTCACTCTCGAAATCAAGCATTTTACAGCAGGTTGGAGCAGCCTGTATCTCAGCACAGGAATAAGGTAGGGAAGAATTCTAAGGCTCATTTTGACTGCCTCCAGAAGTTAGATCAGATGGCAAATTGGATTTGGTGCTAGATCTTTACCTTTAGGTTTTACCCCAACAATGTTTTCATTAGTTTCGCTCACTCTCGAAATCAAGCATTTTACAGCAGGTTGGAGCAGCCTGTATCTCAGCACAGGAATAAGGTAGGGAAGAATTCTAAGGATCATTTTGACTGCCTCCAGAAGTTAGATCAGATGGCAAATTGGATTTGGTGCTAGGTCTTTCCCTTTAGGTTTTACCCCAACAATGTTTTCATTAGTTTCGCTCACTCTCGAAATCAAGCATTTTACAGCAGGTTGGAGCAGCCTGTATCTCAGCACAGGAATAAGGTAGGGAAGAATTCTAAGGCTCATTTTGACTGCCTCCAGAAGTTAGATCAGATGGCAAATTGGATTTGGTGCTAGGTCTTTCCCTTTAGGTTTTACCCCAACAATGTTTTCATTAGTTTCGCTCACTCTCGAAATCAAGCATTTTACAGCAGGTTGGAGCAGCCTGTATCTCAGCACAGGAATAAGGTAGGGAAGAATTCTAAGGCTCATTTTGACTGCCTCCAGAAGTTAGATCAGATGGCAAATTGGATTTGGTGCTAGGTCTTTCCCTTTAGGTTTTACCCCAACAATGTTTTCATTAGTTTCGCTCACTCTCGAAATCAAGCATTTTACAGCAGGTTGGAGCAGCCTGTATCTCAGCACAGGAATAAGGTAGGGAAGAATTCAAATGCTCATTTTGAGTGCCTCCAGAAGTTAGATCAGATGGCAAATTGGATTTGGTGCTAGGTCTTTCCCTTTAGGTTTTACCCCAACAATGTTTTCATTAGTTTCGCTCACTCTCGAAATCAAGCATTTTACAGCAGGTTGGAGCAGCCTGTATCTCAGCACAGGAATAAGGTAGGGAAGAATTCTAAGGATCATTTTGACTGCCTCCAGAAGTTAGATCAGATGGCAAATTGGATTTGGTGCTAGGTCTTTCCCTTTAGGTTTTACCCCAACAATGTTTTCATTAGTTTCGCTCACTCTCGAAATCAAGCATTTTACAGCAGGTTGGAGCAGCCTGTATCTCAGCACAGGAATAAGGTAGGGAAGAATTCTAAGGCTCATTTTGACTGCCTCCAGAAGTTAGATCAGATGGCAAATTGGATTTGGTGCTAGGTCTTTCCCTTTAGGTTTTACCCCAACCATGTTTTCATTAGCTTCGCTCACTCTCGAAATCAAGCATTTTACAGCAGGTTGGAGCAGCCTGTATCTCAGCACAGGAATAAGGTAGGGAAGAATTCTAAGGATCATTTTGACTGCCTCCAGAAGTTAGATCAGATGGCAAATTGGATTTGGTGCTAGGTCTTTCCCTTTAGGTTTTACCCCAACAATGTTTTCATTAGTTTCGCTCACTCTCGAAATCAAGCATTTTACAGCAGGTTGGAGCAGCCTGTATCTCAGCACAGGAATAAGGTAGGGAAGAATTCTAAGGATCATTTTGACTGCCTCCAGAAGTTAGATCAGATGGCAATTTGGATTTGGTGCTAGGTCTTTCCCTTTAGGTTTTACCCCAACAATGTTTTCATTAGTTTCGCTCACTCTCGAAATCAAGCATTTTACAGCAGGTTGGAGCAGCCTGTATCTCAGCACAGGAATAAGGTAGGGAAGAATTCTAAGGCTCATTTTGACTGCCTCCAGAAGTTAGATCAGATGGCAAATTGGATTTGGTGCTAGGTCTTTCCCTTTAGGTTTTACCCCAACAATGTTTTCATTAGTTTCGCTCACTCTCGAAATCAAGCATTTTACAGCAGGTTGGAGCAGCCTGTATCTCAGCACAGGAATAAGGTAGGGAAGAATTCTAAGGCTCATTTTGACTGCCTCCAGAAGTTAGATCAGATGGCAAATTGGATTTGGTGCTAGGTCTTTCCCTTTAGCTTTTACCCCAACAATGTTTTCATTAGTTTCGCTCACTCTCGAAATCAAGCATTTTACAGCAGGTTGGAGCAGCCTGTATCTCAGCACAGGAATAAGGTAGGGAAGAATTCTAAGGCTCATTTTGACTGCCTCCAGAAGTTAGATCAGATGGCAAATTGGATTTGGTGCTAGGTCTTTCCCTTTAGGTTTTACCCCAACAATGTTTTCATTAGTTTCGCTCACTCTCGAAATCAAGCATTTTACAGCAGGTTGGAGCAGCCTGTATCTCAGCACAGGAATAAGGTAGGGAAGAATTCTAAGGCTCATTTTGACTGCCTCCAGAAGTTAGATCAGATGGCAAATTGGATTTGGTGCTAGGTCTTTCCCTTTAGGTTTTACCCCAACCATGTTTTCATTAGTTTCGCTCACTCTCGAAATCAAGCATTTTACAGCAGGTTGGAGCAGCCTGTATCTCAGCACAGGAATAAGGTAGGGAAGAATTCTAAGGATCATTTTGACTGCCTCCAGAAGTTAGATCAGATGGCAAATTGGATTTGGTGCTAGGTCTTTCCCTTTAGGTTTTACCCCAACAATGTTTTCATTAGTTTCGCTCACTCTCGAAATCAAGCATTTTACAGCAGGTTGGAGCAGCCTGTATCTCAGCACAGGAATAAGGTAGGGAAGAATTCTAAGGCTCATTTTGACTGCCTCCAGAAGTTAGATCAGATGGCAAATTGGATTTGGTGCTAGGTCTTTCCCTTTAGGTTTTACCCCAACAATGTTTTCATTAGTTTCGCTCACTCTCGAAATCAAGCATTTTACAGCAGGTTGGAGCAGCCTGTATCTCAGCACAGGAATAAGGTAGGGAAGAATTCTAAGGATCATTTTGACTGCCTCCAGAAGTTAGATCAGATGGCAAATTGGATTTGGTGCTAGGTCTTTCCCTTTAGGTTTTACCCCAACCATGTTTTCATTAGTTTCGCTCACTCTCGAAATCAAGCATTTTACAGCAGGTTGGAGCAGCCTGTATCTCAGCACAGGAATAAGGTAGGGAAGAATTCTAAGGATCATTTTGACTGCCTCCAGAAGTTAGATCAGATGGCAAATTGGATTTGGTGCTAGGTCTTTCCCTTTAGGTTTTACCCCAACAATGTTTTCATTAGTTTCGCTCACTCTCGAAATCAAGCATTTTACAGCAGGTTGGAGCAGCCTGTATCTCAGCACAGGAATAAGGTAGGGAAGAATTCTAAGGCTCATTTTGACTGCCTCCAGAAGTTAGATCAGATGGCAAATTGGATTTGGTGCTAGGTCTTTCCCTTTAGGTTTTACCCCAACAATGTTTTCATTAGTTTCGCTCACTCTCGAAATCAAGCATTTTACAGCAGGTTGGAGCAGCCTGTATCTCAGCACAGGAATAAGGTAGGGAAGAATTCTAAGGATCATTTTGACTGCCTCCAGAAGTTAGATCAGATGGCAAATTGGATTTGGTGCTAGGTCTTTCCCTTTAGGTTTTACCCCAACAATGTTTTCATTAGTTTCGCTCACTCTCGAAATCAAGCATTTCACAGCAGGTTGGAGCAGCCTGTATCTCAGCACAGGAATAAGGTAGGGAAGAATTCTAAGGATCATTTTGACTGCCTCCAGAAGTTAGATCAGATGGCAAATTGGATTTGGTGCTAGATCTTTACCTTTAGGTTTTACCCCAACAATGTTTTCATTAGTTTCGCTCACTCTCGAAATCAAGCATTTTACAGCAGGTTGGAGCAGCCTGTATCTCAGCACAGGAATAAGGTAGGGAAGAATTCTAAGGATCATTTTGACTGCCTCCAGAAGTTAGATCAGATGGCAAATTGGATTTGGTGCTAGGTCTTTCCCTTTAGGTTTTACCCCAACAATGTTTTCATTAGTTTCGCTCACTCTCGAAATCAAGCATTTTACAGCAGGTTGGAGCAGCCTGTATCTCAGCACAGGAATAAGGTAGGGAAGAATTCTAAGGCTCATTTTGACTGCCTCCAGAAGTTAGATCAGATGGCAAATTGGATTTGGTGCTAGGTCTTTCCCTTTAGGTTTTACCCCAACAATGTTTTCATTAGTTTCGCTCACTCTCGAAATCAAGCATTTTACAGCAGGTTGGAGCAGCCTGTATCTCAGCACAGGAATAAGGTAGGGAAGAATTCTAAGGCTCATTTTGACTGCCTCCAGAAGTTAGATCAGATGGCAAATTGGATTTGGTGCTAGGTCTTTCCCTTTAGGTTTTACCCCAACAATGTTTTCATTAGTTTCGCTCACTCTCGAAATCAAGCATTTTACAGCAGGTTGGAGCAGCCTGTATCTCAGCACAGGAATAAGGTAGGGAAGAATTCAAATGCTCATTTTGAGTGCCTCCAGAAGTTAGATCAGATGGCAAATTGGATTTGGTGCTAGGTCTTTCCCTTTAGGTTTTACCCCAACAATGTTTTCATTAGTTTCGCTCACTCTCGAAATCAAGCATTTTACAGCAGGTTGGAGCAGCCTGTATCTCAGCACAGGAATAAGGTAGGGAAGAATTCTAAGGATCATTTTGACTGCCTCCAGAAGTTAGATCAGATGGCAAATTGGATTTGGTGCTAGGTCTTTCCCTTTAGGTTTTACCCCAACAATGTTTTCATTAGTTTCGCTCACTCTCGAAATCAAGCATTTTACAGCAGGTTGGAGCAGCCTGTATCTCAGCACAGGAATAAGGTAGGGAAGAATTCTAAGGCTCATTTTGACTGCCTCCAGAAGTTAGATCAGATGGCAAATTGGATTTGGTGCTAGGTCTTTCCCTTTAGGTTTTACCCCAACCATGTTTTCATTAGCTTCGCTCACTCTCGAAATCAAGCATTTTACAGCAGGTTGGAGCAGCCTGTATCTCAGCACAGGAATAAGGTAGGGAAGAATTCTAAGGATCATTTTGACTGCCTCCAGAAGTTAGATCAGATGGCAAATTGGATTTGGTGCTAGGTCTTTCCCTTTAGGTTTTACCCCAACAATGTTTTCATTAGTTTCGCTCACTCTCGAAATCAAGCATTTTACAGCAGGTTGGAGCAGCCTGTATCTCAGCACAGGAATAAGGTAGGGAAGAATTCTAAGGATCATTTTGACTGCCTCCAGAAGTTAGATCAGATGGCAATTTGGATTTGGTGCTAGGTCTTTCCCTTTAGGTTTTACCCCAACAATGTTTTCATTAGTTTCGCTCACTCTCGAAATCAAGCATTTTACAGCAGGTTGGAGCAGCCTGTATCTCAGCACAGGAATAAGGTAGGGAAGAATTCTAAGGCTCATTTTGACTGCCTCCAGAAGTTAGATCAGATGGCAAATTGGATTTGGTGCTAGGTCTTTCCCTTTAGGTTTTACCCCAACAATGTTTTCATTAGTTTCGCTCACTCTCGAAATCAAGCATTTTACAGCAGGTTGGAGCAGCCTGTATCTCAGCACAGGAATAAGGTAGGGAAGAATTCTAAGGCTCATTTTGACTGCCTCCAGAAGTTAGATCAGATGGCAAATTGGATTTGGTGCTAGGTCTTTCCCTTTAGCTTTTACCCCAACAATGTTTTCATTAGTTTCGCTCACTCTCGAAATCAAGCATTTTACAGCAGGTTGGAGCAGCCTGTATCTCAGCACAGGAATAAGGTAGGGAAGAATTCTAAGGCTCATTTTGACTGCCTCCAGAAGTTAGATCAGATGGCAAATTGGATTTGGTGCTAGGTCTTTCCCTTTAGGTTTTACCCCAACAATGTTTTCATTAGTTTCGCTCACTCTCGAAATCAAGCATTTTACAGCAGGTTGGAGCAGCCTGTATCTCAGCACAGGAATAAGGTAGGGAAGAATTCTAAGGCTCATTTTGACTGCCTCCAGAAGTTAGATCAGATGGCAAATTGGATTTGGTGCTAGGTCTTTCCCTTTAGGTTTTACCCCAACCATGTTTTCATTAGTTTCGCTCACTCTCGAAATCAAGCATTTTACAGCAGGTTGGAGCAGCCTGTATCTCAGCACAGGAATAAGGTAGGGAAGAATTCTAAGGATCATTTTGACTGCCTCCAGAAGTTAGATCAGATGGCAAATTGGATTTGGTGCTAGGTCTTTCCCTTTAGGTTTTACCCCAACAATGTTTTCATTAGTTTCGCTCACTCTCGAAATCAAGCATTTTACAGCAGGTTGGAGCAGCCTGTATCTCAGCACAGGAATAAGGTAGGGAAGAATTCTAAGGCTCATTTTGACTGCCTCCAGAAGTTAGATCAGATGGCAAATTGGATTTGGTGCTAGGTCTTTCCCTTTAGGTTTTACCCCAACAATGTTTTCATTAGTTTCGCTCACTCTCGAAATCAAGCATTTTACAGCAGGTTGGAGCAGCCTGTATCTCAGCACAGGAATAAGGTAGGGAAGAATTCTAAGGATCATTTTGACTGCCTCCAGAAGTTAGATCAGATGGCAAATTGGATTTGGTGCTAGGTCTTTCCCTTTAGGTTTTACCCCAACCATGTTTTCATTAGTTTCGCTCACTCTCGAAATCAAGCATTTTACAGCAGGTTGGAGCAGCCTGTATCTCAGCACAGGAATAAGGTAGGGAAGAATTCTAAGGCTCATTTTGACTGCCTCCAGAAGTTAGATCAGATGGCAAATTGGATTTGGTGCTAGGTCTTTCCCTTTAGGTTTTACCCCAACAATGTTTTCATTAGTTTCGCTCACTCTCGAAATCAAGCATTTTACAGCAGGTTGGAGCAGCCTGTATCTCAGCACAGGAATAAGGTAGGGAAGAATTCTAAGGATCATTTTGACTGCCTCCAGAAGTTAGATCAGATGGCAAATGGGATTTGGTGCTAGGTCTTTCCCTTTAGGTTTTACCCCAACAATGTTTTCATTAGTTTCGCTCACTCTCGAAATCAAGCATTTTACAGCAGGTTGGAGCAGCCTGTATCTCAGCACAGGAATAAGGTAGGGAAGAATTCTAAGGCTCATTTTGACTGCCTCCAGAAGTTAGATCAGATGGCAAATTGGATTTGGTGCTAGGTCTTTCCCTTTAGGTTTTACCCCAACAATGTTTTCATTAGTTTCGCTCACTCTCGAAATCAAGCATTTTACAGCAGGTTGGAGCAGCCTGTATCTCAGCACAGGAATAAGGTAGGGAAGAATTCTAAGGATCATTTTGACTGCCTCCAGAAGTTAGATCAGATGGCAAATTGGATTTGGTGCTAGGTCTTTCCCTTTAGGTTTTACCCCAACAATGTTTTCATTAGTTTCGCTCACTCTCGAAATCAAGCATTTTACAGCAGGTTGGAGCAGCCTGTATCTCAGCACAGGAATAAGGTAGGGAAGAATTCTAAGGCTCATTTTGACTGCCTCCAGAAGTTAGATCAGATGGCAAATTGGATTTGGTGCTAGGTCTTTCCCTTTAGGTTTTACCCCAACAATGTTTTCATTAGTTTCGCTCACTCTCGAAATCAAGCATTTTACAGCAGGTTGGAGCAGCCTGTATCTCAGCACAGGAATAAGGTAGGGAAGAATTCTAAGGATCATTTTGACTGCCTCCAGAAGTTAGATCAGATGGCAAATTGGATTTGGTGCTAGGTCTTTCCCTTTAGGTTTTACCCCAACAATGTTTTCATTAGTTTCGCTCACTCTCGAAATCAAGCATTTTACAGCAGGTTGGAGCAGCCTGTATCTCAGCACAGGAATAAGGTAGGGAAGAATTCTAAGGCTCATTTTGACTGCCTCCAGAAGTTAGATCAGATGGCAAATTGGATTTGGTGCTAGGTCTTTCCCTTTAGGTTTTACCCCAACAATGTTTTCATTAGTTTCGCTCACTCTCGAAATCAAGCATTTTACAGCAGGTTGGAGCAGCCTGTATCTCAGCACAGGAATAAGGTAGGGAAGAATTCTAAGGCTCATTTTGACTGCCTCCAGAAGTTAGATCAGATGGCAAATTGGATTTGGTGCTAGGTCTTTCCCTTTAGCTTTTACCCCAACAATGTTTTCATTAGTTTCGCTCACTCTCGAAATCAAGCATTTTACAGCAGGTTGGAGCAGCCTGTATCTCAGCACAGGAATAAGGTAGGGAAGAATTCTAAGGCTCATTTTGACTGCCTCCAGAAGTTAGATCAGATGGCAAATTGGATTTGGTGCTAGGTCTTTCCCTTTAGGTTTTACCCCAACAATGTTTTCATTAGTTTCGCTCACTCTCGAAATCAAGCATTTTACAGCAGGTTGGAGCAGCCTGTATCTCAGCACAGGAATAAGGTAGGGAAGAATTCTAAGGCTCATTTTGACTGCCTCCAGAAGTTAGATCAGATGGCAAATTGGATTTGGTGCTAGGTCTTTCCCTTTAGGTTTTACCCCAACAATGTTTTCATTAGTTTCGCTCACTCTCGAAATCAAGCATTTTACAGCAGGTTGGAGCAGCCTGTATCTCAGCACAGGAATAAGGTAGGGAAGAATTCTAAGGCTCATTTTGACTGCCTCCAGAAGTTAGATCAGATGGCAAATTGGATTTGGTGCTAGGTCTTTCCCTTTAGGTTTTACCCCAACAATGTTTTCATTAGTTTCGCTCACTCTCGAAATCAAGCATTTTACAGCAGGTTGGAGCAGCCTGTATCTCAGCACAGGAATAAGGTAGGGAAGAATTCTAAGGATCATTTTGACTGCCTCCAGAAGTTAGATCAGATGGCAAATTGGATTTGGTGCTAGGTCTTTCCCTTTAGGTTTTACCCCAACAATGTTTTCATTAGTTTCGCTCACTCTCGAAATCAAGCATTTTACAGCAGGTTGGAGCAGCCTGTATCTCAGCACAGGAATAAGGTAGGGAAGAATTCTAAGGCTCATTTTGACTGCCTCCAGAAGTTAGATCAGATGGCAAATTGGATTTGGTGCTAGGTCTTTCCCTTTAGGTTTTACCCCAACAATGTTTTCATTAGTTTCGCTCACTCTCGAAATCAAGCATTTTACAGCAGGTTGGAGCAGCCTGTATCTCAGCACAGGAATAAGGTAGGGAAGAATTCTAAGGCTCATTTTGACTGCCTCCAGAAGTTAGATCAGATGGCAAATTGGATTTGGTGCTAGGTCTTTCCCTTTAGCTTTTACCCCAACAATGTTTTCATTAGTTTCGCTCACTCTCGAAATCAAGCATTTTACAGCAGGTTGGAGCAGCCTGTATCTCAGCACAGGAATAAGGTAGGGAAGAATTCTAAGGATCATTTTGACTGCCTCCAGAAGTTAGATCAGATGGCAAATTGGATTTGGTGCTAGGTCTTTCCCTTTAGGTTTTACCCCAACAATGTTTTCATTAGTTTCGCTCACTCTCGAAATCAAGCATTTTACAGCAGGTTGGAGCAGCCTGTATCTCAGCACAGGAATAAGGTAGGGAAGAATTCAAAGGCTCATTTTGACTGCCTCCAGAAGTTAGATCAGATGGCAAATTGGATTTGGTGCTAGGTCTTTCCCTTTAGGTTTTACCCCAACCATGTTTTCATTAGTTTCGCTCACTCTCGAAATCAAGCATTTTACAGCAGGTTGGAGCAGCCTGTATCTCAGCACAGGAATAAGGTAGGGAAGAATTCTAAGGATCATTTTGACTGCCTCCAGAAGTTAGATCAGATGGCAAATTGGATTTGGTGCTAGGTCTTTCCCTTTAGGTTTTACCCCAACAATGTTTTCATTAGTTTCGCTCACTCTCAAAATCAAGCATTTTACAGCAGGTTGGAGCAGCCTGTATCTCAGCACAGGAATAAGGTAGGGAAGAATTCTAAGGATCATTTTGACTGCCTCCAGAAGTTAGATCAGATGGCAAATTGGATTTGGTGCTAGGTCTTTCCCTTTAGGTTTTACCCCAACAATGTTTTCATTAGTTTCGCTCACTCT
The DNA here is from genome assembly GCF_026170545.1 of Melanerpes formicivorus. Classification (NCBI taxonomy): domain Eukaryota; kingdom Metazoa; phylum Chordata; class Aves; order Piciformes; family Picidae; genus Melanerpes; species Melanerpes formicivorus. The sequence continues at coordinate 11,435 of NW_027144417.1, read as the reverse complement.
CGAAATCAAGCATTTTACAGCAGGTTGGAGCAGCCTGTATCTCAGCACAGGAATAAGGTAGGGAAGAATTCTAAGGCTCATTTTGACTGCCTCCAGAAGTTAGATCAGATGGCAAATTGGATTTGGTGCTAGGTCTTTCCCTTTAGGTTTTACCCCAACAATGTTTTCATTAGTTTCGCTCACTCGCGAAATCAAGCATTTTACAGCAGGTTGGAGCAGCCTGTATCTCAGCACAGGAATAAGGTAGGGAAGAATTCTAAGGATCATTTTGACTGCCTCCAGAAGTTAGATCAGATGGCAAATTGGATTTGGTGCTAGGTCTTTCCCTTTAGGTTTTACCCCAACAATGTTTTCATTAGTTTCGCTCACTCTCGAAATCAAGCATTTTACAGCAGGTTGGAGCAGCCTGTATCTCAGCACAGGAATAAGGTAGGGAAGAATTCTAAGGCTCATTTTGACTGCCTCCAGAAGTTAGATCAGATGGCAAATTGGATTTGGTGCTAGGTCTTTCCCTTTAGGTTTTACCCCAACAATGTTTTCATTAGTTTCGCTCACTCTCGAAATCAAGCATTTTACAGCAGGTTGGAGCAGCCTGTATCTCAGCACAGGAATAAGGTAGGGAAGAATTCTAAGGCTCATTTTGACTGCCTCCAGAAGTTAGATCAGATGGCAAATTGGATTTGGTGCTAGGTCTTTCCCTTTAGGTTTTACCCCAACAATGTTTTCATTAGTTTCGCTCACTCTCGAAATCAAGCATTTTACAGCAGGTTGGAGCAGCCTGTATCTCAGCACAGGAATAAGGTAGGGAAGAATTCAAATGCTCATTTTGACTGCCTCCAGAAGTTAGATCAGATGGCAAATTGGATTTGGTGCTAGGTCTTTCCCTTTAGGTTTTACCCCAACAATGTTTTCATTAGTTTCGCTCACTCTCGAAATCAAGCATTTTACAGCAGGTTGGAGCAGCCTGTATCTTAGCACAGGAATAAGGTAGGGAAGAATTCTAAGGATCATTTTGACTGCCTCCAGAAGTTAGATCAGATGGCAAATTGGATTTGGTGCTAGGTCTTTCCCTTTAGGTTTTACCCCAACAATGTTTTCATTAGTTTCGCTCACTCTCGAAATCAAGCATTTTACAGCAGGTTGGAGCAGCCTGTATCTCAGCACAGGAATAAGGTAGGGAAGAATTCAAATGCTCATTTTGACTGCCTCCAGAAGTTAGATCAGATGGCAAATTGGATTTGGTGCTAGGTCTTTCCCTTTAGGTTTTACCCCAACAATGTTTTCATTAGTTTCGCTCACTCTCGAAATCAAGCATTTTACAGCAGGTTGGAGCAGCCTGTATCTCAGCACAGGAATAAGGTAGGGAAGAATTCTAAGGCTCATTTTGACTGCCTCCAGAAGTTAGATCAGATGGCAAATTGGATTTGGTGCTAGGTCTTTCCCTTTAGGTTTTACCCCAACAATGTTTTCATTAGTTTCGCTCACTCTCGAAATCAAGCATTTTACAGCAGGTTGGAGGAGCCTGTATCTCAGCACAGGAATAAGGTAGGGAAGAATTCTAAGGATCATTTTGACTGCCTCCAGAAGTTAGATCAGATGGCAAATTGGATTTGGTGCTAGGTCTTTCCCTTTAGGTTTTACCCCAACAATGTTTTCATTAGTTTCGCTCACTCTCGAAATCAAGCATTTTACAGCAGGTTGGAGCAGCCTGTATCTCAGCACAGGAATAAGGTAGGGAAGAATTCAAATGCTCATTTTGAGTGCCTCCAGAAGTTAGATCAGATGGCAAATTGGATTTGGTGCTAGGTCTTTCCCTTTAGGTTTTACCCCAACAATGTTTTCATTAGTTTCGCTCACTCTCGAAATCAAGCATTTTACAGCAGGTTGGAGCAGCCTGTATCTCAGCACAGGAATAAGGTAGGGAAGAATTCTAAGGCTCATTTTGACTGCCTCCAGAAGTTAGATCAGATGGCAAATTGGATTTGGTGCTAGGTCTTTCCCTTTAGGTTTTACCCCAACAATGTTTTCATCAGTTTCGCTCACTCGCGAAATCAAGCATTTTACAGCAGGTTGGAGCAGCCTGTATCTCAGCACAGGAATAAGGTAGGGAAGAATTCTAAGGATCATTTTGACTGCCTCCAGAAGTTAGATCAGATGGCAAATTGGATTTGGTGCTAGGTCTTTCCCTTTAGGTTTTACCCCAACCATGTTTTCATTAGTTTCGCTCACTCTCGAAATCAAGCATTTTACAGCAGGTTGGAGCAGCCTGTATCTCAGCACAGGAATAAGGTAGGGAAGAATTCTAAGGATCATTTTGACTGCCTCCAGAAGTTAGATCAGATGGCAAATTGGATTTGGTGCTAGGTCTTTCCCTTTAGGTTTTACCCCAACAATGTTTTCATTAGTTTCGCTCACTCTCGAAATCAAGCATTTTACAGCAGGTTGGAGCAGCCTGTATCTCAGCACAGGAATAAGGTAGGGAAGAATTCTAAGGCTCATTTTGACTGCCTCCAGAAGTTAGATCAGATGGCAAATTGGATTTGGTGCTAGGTCTTTCCCTTTAGGTTTTACCCCAACAATGTTTTCATTAGTTTCGCTCACTCTCGAAATCAAGCATTTTACAGCAGGTTGTAGCACCCTGTATCTCAGCACAGGAATAAGGTAGGGAAGAATTCTAAGGCTCATTTTGACTGCCTCCAGAAGTTAGATCAGATGGCAAATTGGATTTGGTGCTAGGTCTTTCCCTTTAGGTTTTACCCCAACAATGTTTTCATTAGTTTCGCTCACTCTCGAAATCAAGCATTTTACAGCAGGTTGGAGCAGCCTGTATCTCAGCACAGGAATAAGGTAGGGAAGAATTCTAAGGCTCATTTTGACTGCCTCCAGAAGTTAGATCAGATGGCAAATTGGATTTGGTGCTAGGTCTTTCCCTTTAGGTTTTACCCCAACAATGTTTTCATTAGTTTCGCTCACTCTCGAAATCAAGCATTTTACAGCAGGTTGGAGCAGCCTGTATCTCAGCACAGGAATAAGGTAGGGAAGAATTCTAAGGATCATTTTGACTGCCTCCAGAAGTTAGATCAGATGGCAAATTGGATTTGGTGCTAGGTCTTTCCCTTTAGGTTTTACCCCAACAATGTTTTCATTAGTTTCGCTCACTCTCGAAATCAAGCATTTTACAGCAGGTTGGAGCAGCCTGTATCTCAGCACAGGAATAAGGTAGGGAAGAATTCAAATGCTCATTTTGACTGCCTCCAGAAGTTAGATCAGATGGCAAATTGGATTTGGTGCTAGGTCTTTCCCTTTAGGTTTTACCCCAACAATGTTTTCATTAGTTTCGCTCACTCTCGAAATCAAGCATTTTACAGCAGGTTGGAGCAGCCTGTATCTCAGCACAGGAATAAGGTAGGGAAGAATTCAAATGCTCATTTTGACTGCCTCCAGAAGTTAGATCAGATGGCAAATTGGATTTGGTGCTAGGTCTTTCCCTTTAGGTTTTACCCCAACAATGTTTTCATTAGTTTCGCTCACTCTCGAAATCAAGCATTTTACAGCAGGTTGGAGGAGCCTGTATCTCAGCACAGGAATAAGGTAGGGAAGAATTCTAAGGATCATTTTGACTGCCTCCAGAAGTTAGATCAGATGGCAAATTGGATTTGGTGCTAGGTCTTTCCCTTTAGGTTTTACCCCAACAATGTTTTCATTAGTTTCGCTCACTCTCGAAATCAAGCATTTTACAGCAGGTTGGAGCAGCCTGTATCTCAGCACAGGAATAAGGTAGGGAAGAATTCAAATGCTCATTTTGAGTGCCTCCAGAAGTTAGATCAGATGGCAAATTGGATTTGGTGCTAGGTCTTTCCCTTTAGGTTTTACCCCAACAATGTTTTCATTAGTTTCGCTCACTCTCGAAATCAAGCATTTTACAGCAGGTTGGAGCAGCCTGTATCTCAGCACAGGAATAAGGTAGGGAAGAATTCTAAGGATCATTTTGACTGCCTCCAGAAGTTAGATCAGATGGCAAATTGGATTTGGTGCTAGGTCTTTCCCTTTAGGTTTTACCCCAACAATGTTTTCATTAGTTTCGCTCACTCTCGAAATCAAGCATTTTACAGCAGGTTGGAGCAGCCTGTATCTCAGCACAGGAATAAGGTAGGGAAGAATTCTAAGGCTCATTTTGACTGCCTCCAGAAGTTAGATCAGATGGCAAATTGGATTTGGTGCTAGGTCTTTCCCTTTAGGTTTTACCCCAACAATGTTTTCATTAGTTTCGCTCACTCTCGAAATCAAGCATTTTACAGCAGGTTGGAGCAGCCTGTATCTCAGCACAGGAATAAGGTAGGGAAGAATTCTAAGGATCATTTTGACTGCCTCCAGAAGTTAGATCAGATGGCAAATTGGATTTGGTGCTAGGTCTTTCCCTTTAGGTTTTACCCCAACAATGTTTTCATTAGTTTCGCTCACTCTCGAAATCAAGCATTTTACAGCAGGTTGGAGCAGCCTGTATCTCAGCACAGGAATAAGGTAGGGAAGAATTCAAATGCTCATTTTGACTGCCTCCAGAAGTTAGATCAGATGGCAAATTGGATTTGGTGCTAGGTCTTTCCCTTTAGGTTTTACCCCAACAATGTTTTCATTAGTTTCGCTCACTCTCGAAATCAAGCATTTTACAGCAGGTTGGAGCAGCCTGTATCTCAGCACAGGAATAAGGTAGGGAAGAATTCAAATGCTCATTTTGACTGCCTCCTGAAGTTAGATCAGATGGCAAATTGGATTTGGTGCTAGGTCTTTCCCTTTAGGTTTTACCCCAACAATGTTTTCATTAGTTTCGCTCACTCTCGAAATCAAGCATTTGACAGCAGGTTGGAGGAGCCTGTATCTCAGCACAGGAATAAGGTAGGGAAGAATTCTAAGGATCATTTTGACTGCCTCCAGAAGTTAGATCAGATGGCAAATTGGATTTGGTGCTAGGTCTTTCCCTTTAGGTTTTACCCCAACAATGTTTTCATTAGTTTCGCTCACTCTCGAAATCAAGCATTTTACAGCAGGTTGGAGCAGCCTGTATCTCAGCACAGGAATAAGGTAGGGAAGAATTCAAATGCTCATTTTGAGTGCCTCCAGAAGTTAGATCAGATGGCAAATTGGATTTGGTGCTAGGTCTTTCCCTTTAGGTTTTACCCCAACAATGTTTTCATTAGTTTCGCTCACTCTCGAAATCAAGCATTTTACAGCAGGTTGGAGCAGCCTGTATCTCAGCACAGGAATAAGGTAGGGAAGAATTCTAAGGCTCATTTTGACTGCCTCCAGAAGTTAGATCAGATGGCAAATTGGATTTGGTGCTAGGTCTTTCCCTTTAGGTTTTACCCCAACAATGTTTTCATTAGTTTCGCTCACTCTGGAAATCAAGCATTTTACAGCAGGTTGGAGCAGCCTGTATCTCAGCACAGGAATAAGGTAGGGAAGAATTCTAAGGCTCATTTTGACTGCCTCCAGAAGTTAGATCAGATGGCAAATTGGATTTGGTGCTAGGTCTTTCCCTTTAGGTTTTACCCCAACAATGTTTTCATTAGTTTCGCTCACTCTCGAAATCAAGCATTTTACAGCAGGTTGGAGCAGCCTGTATCTCAGCACAGGAATAAGGTAGGGAAGAATTCTAAGGCTCATTTTGACTGCCTCCAGAAGTTAGATCAGATGGCAAATTGGATTTGGTGCTAGGTCTTTCCCTTTAGGTTTTACCCCAACAATGTTTTCATTAGTTTCGCTCACTCTCGAAATCAAGCATTTTACAGCAGGTTGGAGCAGCCTGTATCTCAGCACAGGAATAAGGTAGGGAAGAATTCTAAGGCTCATTTTGACTGCCTCCAGAAGTTAGATCAGATGGCAAATTGGATTTGGTGCTAGGTCTTTCCCTTTAGGTTTTACCCCAACAATGTTTTCATTAGTTTCGCTCACTCTCGAAATCAAGCATTTTACAGCAGGTTGGAGCAGCCTGTATCTCAGCACAGGAATAAGGTAGGGAAGAATTCTAAGGATCATTTTGACTGCCTCCAGAAGTTAGATCAGATGGCAAATTGGATTTGGTGCTAGGTCTTTCCCTTTAGGTTTTACCCCAACAATGTTTTCATTAGTTTCGCTCACTCTCGAAATCAAGCATTTTACAGCAGGTTGGAGCAGCCTGTATCTCAGCACAGGAATAAGGTAGGGAAGAATTCAAAGGCTCATTTTGACTGCCTCCAGAAGTTAGATCAGATGGCAAATTGGATTTGGTGCTAGGTCTTTCCCTTTAGGTTTTACCCCAACAATGTTTTCATTAGTTTCGCTCACCTCTCGAAATCAAGCATTTTACAGCAGGTTGGAGCAGCCTGTATCTCAGCACAGGAATAAGGTAGGGAAGAATTCTAAGGATCATTTTGACTGCCTCCAGAAGTTAGATCAGATGGCAAATTGGATTTGGTGCTAGGTCTTTCCCTTTAGGTTTTACCCCAACAATGTTTTCATTAGTTTCGCTCACTCTCGAAATCAAGCATTTTACAGCAGGTTGGAGCAGCCTGTATCTCAGCACAGGAATAAGGTAGGGAAGAATTCTAAGGATCATTTTGACTGCCCTCCAGAAGTTAGATCAGATGGCAAATTGGATTTGGTGCTAGGTCTTTCCCTTTAGGTTTTACCCCAACAATGTTTTCATTAGTTTCGCTCACTCTCGAAATCAAGCCTTTTACAGCAGGTTGGAGCAGCCTGTATCTCAGCACAGGAATAAGGTAGGGAAGAATTCTAAGGCTCATTTTGACTGCCTCCAGAAGTTAGATCAGATGGCAAATTGGATTTGGTGCTAGGTCTTTCCCTTTAGGTTTTACCCCAACAATGTTTTCATTAGTTTCGCTCACTCTCGAAATCAAGCATTTTACAGCAGGTTGGAGCAGCCTGTATCTCAGCACAGGAATAAGGTAGGGAAGAATTCTAAGGCTCATTTTGACTGCCTCCAGAAGTTAGATCAGATGGCAAATTGGATTTGGTGCTAGGTCTTTCCCTTTAGGTTTTACCCCAACAATGTTTTCATTAGTTTCGCTCACTCTCGAAATCAAGCATTTTACAGCAGGTTGGAGCAGCCTGTATCTCAGCACAGGAATAAGGTAGGGAAGAATTCTAAGGATCATTTTGACTGCCTCCAGAAGTTAGATCAGATGGCAAATTGGATTTGGTGCTAGGTCTTTCCCTTTAGGTTTTACCCCAACAATGTTTTCATTAGTTTCGCTCACTCTCGAAATCAAGCATTTTACAGCAGGTTGGAGCAGCCTGTATCTCAGCACAGGAATAAGGTAGGGAAGAATTCTAAGGCTCATTTTGACTGCCTCCAGAAGTTAGATCAGATGGCAAATTGGATTTGGTGCTAGGTCTTTCCCTTTAGGTTTTACCCCAACAATGTTTTCATTAGTTTCGCTCACTCTCGAAATCAAGCATTTTACAGCAGGTTGGAGCAGCCTGTATCTCAGCACAGGAATAAGGTAGGGAAGAATTCTAAGGCTCATTTTGACTGCCTCCAGAAGTTAGATCAGATGGCAAATTGGATTTGGTGCTAGGTCTTTCCCTTTAGGTTTTACCCCAACAATGTTTTCATTAGTTTCGCTCACTCTCGAAATCAAGCATTTCACAGCAGGTTGGAGCAGCCTGTATCTCAGCACAGGAATAAGGTAGGGAAGAATTCTAAGGCTCATTTTGACTGCCTCCAGAAGTTAGATCAGATGGCAAATTGGATTTGGTGCTAGGTCTTTCCCTTTAGGTTTTACCCCAACAATGTTTTCATTAGTTTCGCTCACTCTCGAAATCAAGCATTTTACAGCAGGTTGGAGCAGCCTGTATCTCAGCACAGGAATAAGGTAGGGAAGAATTCTAAGGATCATTTTGACTGCCTCCAGAAGTTAGATCAGATGGCAAATTGGATTTGGTGCTAGGTCTTTCCCTTTAGGTTTTACCCCAACAATGTTTTCATTAGTTTCGCTCACTCTCGAAATCAAGCATTTTACAGCAGGTTGGAGCAGCCTGTATCTCAGCACAGGAATAAGGTAGGGAAGAATTCTAAGGATCATTTTGACTGCCTCCAGAAAGTTAGATCAGATGGCAAATTGGATTTGGTGCTAGGTCTTTCCCTTTAGGTTTTACCCCAACAATGTTTTCATTAGTTTCGCTCACTCTCGAAATCAAGCATTTGACAGCAAGGTTGGAGCAGCCTGTATCTCAGCACAGGAATAAGGTAGGGAAGAATTCTAAGGCTCATTTTGACTGCCTCCAGAAGTTAGATCAGATGGCAAATTGGATTTGGTGCTAGGTCTTTCCCTTTAGGTTTTACCCCAACAATGTTTTCATTAGTTTCGCTCACTCTCGAAATCAAGCATTTTACAGCAGGTTGGAGCAGCCTGTATCTCAGCACAGGAATAAGGTAGGGAAGAATTCTAAGGATCATTTTGACTGCCTCCAGAAGTTAGATCAGATGGCAAATTGGATTTGGTGCTAGGTCTTTCCCTTTAGGTTTTACCCCAACAATGTTTTCATTAGTTTCGCTCACTCTCGAAATCAAGCATTTTACAGCAGGTTGGAGCAGCCTGTATCTCAGCACAGGAATAAGGTAGGGAAGAATTCTAAGGCTCATTTTGACTGCCTCCAGAAGTTAGATCAGATGGCAAATTGGATTTGGTGCTAGGTCTTTCACTTTAGGTTTTACCCCAACAATGTTTTCATTAGTTTCGCTCACTCTCGAAATCAAGCATTTTACAGCAGGTTGGAGCAGCCTGTATCTCAGCACAGGAATAAGGTAGGGAAGAATTCAAAGGCTCATTTTGACTGCCTCCAGAAGTTAGATCAGATGGCAAATTGGATTTGGTGCTAGGTCTTTCCCTTTAGGTTTTACCCCAACAATGTTTTCATTAGTTTCGCTCACTCTCGAAATCAAGCATTTTACAGCAGGTTGGAGCAGCCTGTATCTCAGCACAGGAATAAGGTAGGGGAAGAATTCTAAGGCTCATTTTGACTGCCTCCAGAAGTTAGATCAGATGGCAAATTGGATTTGGTGCTAGGTCTTTCCCTTTAGGTTTTACCCCAACAATGTTTTCATTAGTTTCGCTCACTCTCAAAATCAAGCATTTTACAGCAGGTTGGAGCAGCCTGTATCTCAGCACAGGAATAAGGTAGGGAAGAATTCTAAGGCTCATTTTGACTGCCTCCAGAAGTTAGATCAGATGGCAAATTGGATTTGGTGCTAGGTCTTTCCCTTTAGGTTTTACCCCAACAATGTTTTCATTAGTTTCGCTCACTCTCGAAATCAGGCATTTTACAGCAGGTTGGAGCAGCCTGTATCTCAGCACAGGAATAAGGTAGGGAAGAATTCTAAGGCTCATTTTGACTGCCTCCAGAAGTTAGATCAGATGGCAATTTGGATTTGGTGCTAGGTCTTTCCCTTTAGGTTTTACCCCAACAATGTTTTCATTAGTTTCGCTCACTCTCGAAATCAAGCATTTTACAGCAGGTTGGAGCAGCCTGTATCTCAGCACAGGAATAAGGTAGGGAAGAATTCTAAGGCTCATTTTGACTGCCTCCAGAAGTTAGATCAGATGGCAAATTGGATTTGGTGCTAGGTCTTTCCCTTTAGGTTTTACCCCAACAATGTTTTCATTAGTTTCGCTCACTCTCGAAATCAAGCATTTTACAGCAGGTTGGAGCAGCCTGTATCTCAGCACAGGAATAAGGTAGGGAAGAATTCTAAGGCTCATTTTGACTGCCTCCAGAAGTTAGATCAGATGGCAAATTGGATTTGGTGCTAGGTCTTTCCCTTTAGGTTTTACCCCAACAATGTTTTCATTAGTTTCGCTCACTCTCGAAATCAAGCATTTTTACAGCAGGTTGGAGCAGCCTGTATCTCAGCACAGGAATAAGGTAGGGAAGAATTCTAAGGCTCATTTTGACTGCCTCCAGAAGTTAGATCAGATGGCAAATTGGATTTGGTGCTAGGTCTTTCCCTTTAGGTTTTACCCCAACAATGTTTTCATTAGTTTCGCTCACTCTTCGAAATCAAGCATTTTACAGCAGGTTGGAGCAGCCTGTATCTCAGCACAGGAATAAGGTAGGGAAGAATTCTAAGGATCATTTTGACTGCCTCCAGAAGTTAGATCAGATGGCAAATTGGATTTGGTGCTAGGTCTTTCCCTTTAGGTTTTACCCCAACAATGTTTTCATTAGTTTCGCTCACTCTTGAAATCAAGCATTTTACAGCAGGTTGGAGCAGCCTGTATCTCAGCACAGGAATAAGGTAGGGAAGAATTCTAAGGATCATTTTGACTGCCTCCAGAAGTTAGATCAGATGGCAATTTGGATTTGGTGCTAGGTCTTTCCCTTTAGGTTTTACCCCAACAATGTTTTCATTAGTTTCGCTCACTCTCGAAATCAAGCATTTCACAGCAGGTTGGAGCAGCCTGTATCTCAGCACAGGAATAAGGTAGGGAAGAATTCTAAGGCTCATTTTGACTGCCTCCAGAAGTTAGATCAGATGGCAAATTGGATTTGGTGCTAGGTCTTTCCCTTTAGGTTTTACCCCAACAATGTTTTCATTAGTTTCGCTCACTCTCGAAATCAAGCATTTTACAGCAGGTTGGAGCAGCCTGTATCTCAGCACAGGAATAAGGTAGGGAAGAATTCTAAGGATCATTTTGACTGCCTCCAGAAGTTAGATCAGATGGCAAATTGGATTTGGTGCTAGGTCTTTCCCTTTAGGTTTTACCCCAACAATGTTTTCATTAGTTTCGCTCACTCTCGAAATCAAGCATTTTACAGCAGGTTGGAGCAGCCTGTATCTCAGCACAGGAATAAGGTAGGGAAGAATTCTAAGGGATCATTTTGACTGCCTCCAGAAGTTAGATCAGATGGCAAATTGGATTTGGTGCTAGGTCTTTCCCTTTAGGTTTTACCCCAACAATGTTTTCATTAGTTTCGCTCACTCTCGAAATCAAGCATTTTACAGCAGGTTGGAGCAGCCTGTATCTCAGCACAGGAATAAGGTAGGGAAGAATTCTAAGGATCATTTTGACTGCCTCCAGAAGTTAGATCAGATGGCAAATTGGATTTGGTGCTAGGTCTTTCCCTTTAGGTTTTACCCCAACAATGTTTTCATTAGTTTCGCTCACTCTCGAAATCAAGCATTTTACAGCAGGTTGGAGCAGCCTGTATCTCAGCCACAGGAATAAGGTAGGGAAGAATTCTAAGGATCATTTTGACTGCCTCCAGAAGTTAGATCAGATGGCAAATTGGATTTGGTGCTAGGTCTTTCCCTTTAGGTTTTTACCCCAACAATGTTTTCATTAGTTTCGCTCACTCTCGAAATCAAGCATTTTACAGCAGGTTGGAGCAGCCTGTATCTCAGCACAGGAATAAGGGTAGGAGAAGAATTCTAAGGC